>NC_052158.1:119550534-119850534 GCF_902713615.1 Scyliorhinus canicula
AGTGGAGAGTGCTACAAATGGAGCCGTAGCGACACTATATTGACTATATAGATTTCTCCCTCACTGCCAATGCAGTCAACTGTCAAGGCAGATGTGATCAATGGAAATGAAACTTAGCTGAGACCTATAACATGGGTGGTCACTCTCTAACCACACCAGTTTGACGCCTAGATAGCAGGTTAAAAATGTGCTCCAATATGTATTTTGGTCCATCTGTAGAGGCTGAATTTTTAATTTTTGCCGAAAAAAATCTCCTCATGAAGGATGCATAGGGAACTTCAAGTCGAATTTCAAATTCAAGTCGGGAAGAGATTTGATTCCTTCAGTAACATAGTGCTGGAAAATGGAAAACGAGGATGATTAATTTGTTTTGTTTGGATGAGGCTATTACTGTGTAGGAATGCAATGCTGACAATAATGAAAGATCATCTACCTTGATAGGTTTATGGCAGCCAGTTATACAACAAAAGCAGCAGAGATTCAGAACTTGAATTCGATTCCTTTGCATGCATATTGAGTTCACACACCAGACAAGTGATACAAATCGTGTGCTGGAATTATGTGGTCCTGCCCTTTTGATTCCACCATGAAAAAACAGGGAATGGATGCCTCGGTAATACATTGACAGAATAAGACCATCGCCTGAATATTGAATCAGATGAGCATCGTTCAGCTGTTGTCTCTGAGCCACGACTAATCAGCAATGCCTCAGTGCTTTATGCACTGGTGCTGGTTGTTCGAAGGTATTGATGTAGAAATTAGATTACAATGATAGTAGCTCAGTGAGATGGCATGGTGGCACAGTGGTTAGCACCGCTGCCTCACAGTGTCAGGGGCCAGGGTTCAATTCTGACCTTGGGTGACCATCTATGTAGTGTTTGCACATTCTCCCCGTGTCTGCGTGGGTTTCCTCTGGGTACTCTGGTTTCCTCCCACAGTCCAAAGATGCGCAGGTTGTGAGGATTGGCCATGGTCAATTGCCGCTTCATGTTCAATGGTTAGGTGGGGTTACAGGGATAGTGTGGTGGCAGGTAGGGTGCTCCTTCGGAGGGTCATTGCAGACTCGATGGGCTGAATGGCCTATTTCTGCACTATAGAGCTTCTATTCTATGATTGGAGTAGACCTTTCTGGTTGTATGTGGGTTGGAACAAGATCCCAACACATGGGTTAATTGTGTCAGGCAAAATCTGAGTTTAAACCTCATTTGAGAGACTCGAGATGATCATCTTGACATTCCATTGCAATGCCAAAGAGATGCTGCACTGTCAGAGGTGAAATCTCCCGGGTTAGATGTTACACTGAGGTCATGTCTGCCTCTCAGGTGAATGTAAAACAATTGAAGAAAAACAATTCAGTCCCAGTAATTTGACCAACGTTCATCCAGGGACTGTTTAGCTCACAGGGCTAATCGCTGGCTTTGAAAGCAGACCAAGGCAAGCCAGCAGCACGGTTCAATTCCCGTAACAGCCTCCCCGAACAGGCGCCGGAATGTGGCGACTAGGGGCTTTTCACAGTAACTTCATTTGAAGCCTACTCGTGACAATAAGCGATTTTCATCCCTCAATCAATGTCACTGAAATGGAGCATCCAATCATGTATCTTGTTGCTGTTTGTGGGACATTGCTATGCTGTCATACTTCCCTATGTTTCCACAGTGGCTATACTTCAAAAAGAACTTCATTGAAAGAAGCATGTTATTTGGAACAGTTTGCCAATTGTGATACATTTTTTTTTACATCAGATGTCACTGAACCAAAAATCTCACACCTCCACCATGGTGGGTGTTGTTGCTGAGAATAGACTGTCAATTTCTCTACCTTGCCCTTAATTATTCTATTCCACCCACACTACCAGGAAACTATTTAATCATTGTCAACAAATTTCTTTACTTTGAAGAAAGTATTACTTTCAGGTAAAAATATTGTGGAATTGGGAAGCAACCTCAGTGAAATATCTAACTAAAAGGTTAGGACAAGGGATATAAATATATTGATATTTTTTAAAAGCACTGTGTTGCTAGTCAAGCTTGTAGAATAACGCACTGATGACGCTGATAAAACACACGGTAGAAATCCTCACGGCTTCCCGTACCAGCCTCCCCGGACAGGCGCCGGAATGTGGCGACTAGGGGCTTTTCACAGTAACTTCATTGAAGCCTACTCGTGACAATAAGCGATTTTCATTTTTTTCATGTGACACTAATAGAACTGAAGATTTTGAATGATCTATACGTATTCCTTTCATCTGTATTGAAGTGTATTCCTTGCTGATTTACAAACTCTTTCTATGATCAGTTTGGCAAGAACCAGAAGAAGTTGCATTTAACTTTCATAAAATTGTGACCTATGGAGCAACTAATTTCACTCTGGACTCCATTTTCCGATAGTCTCCTGGAGCTCCCGTTTCCCTTTAATTGACACCAATGCTCAAAATAAACTAGCTTTCTTGGTACATTAGTTTTAAAAGAAATCAGAGGCGATCCATGTTTTCTTTTGGCATTATTGTCGAATACTCTGAAACTGTCATGAATATGCATCTTTTCACAGCATGGTAGAACAGCACAGAACAGGCCCTTCGGCCCTCGATGTTGTGCCGAGCAATGATCACCCTACTCAAACCCACGTATCCACCCTATACCCGTAACCCAACAACCCCCCCCCCCCCAACCTTAGGAATGATCTTCCTAATTCTTCGACAGTAGTTTATTTTCTGCATTACCTAGCTCCATCCTCTTTCCTACCATTTCTGCGTTTATTTTGAGATGTGTGACCATTGTTATTTGACATAAGTTAAACACTTGAGGCTATTTGCTTTGAAAATAAGTGTGGTCTAGTTATTAGTATGACTTTCATTTCAAGTAGCAGAGGGGAAGATTGCATGAATATGAATTCTCCTTGGATACATGATAGAGGTAGCCTAACTTATGCACAGAACAAACAAGACTATAGAAGGAATTAAAAAGTGATCTGAAAGTTTACTTCATGCTATGACCACTGACTTAAAGGAGCTTAATTCAAATAGCTGTAGAGGTCTTTTCAGTATTCTGACCAGATGAGAAGGGATGAATTGGCTCCCATCTATTAAACCTCCTTGGTTGGTCACAAAAAAGGTTAAAAAAAAATGTTCATGGTGTTTTCTCTTTTTCACAAAATAACCGTAGTCTCAGGTACATAACGATCATGTATTGACCAATGCATTGAGCGAGCCCAGCTTCAGAGATAGACCTCAGGAGCTGACTCCGCCCAACACATGGAATCAAGTTGCATTTATACAGAGCCAATTACGTAGGCAAGAATATTGTTTACATTGGATTATGCCCGTTTTACATTAAACAAGTTATGTATGTGTACCCAGGCAGAGTGAATGTTAGCTACCCTTATCTACCCTTCATTTTTCGATGGATCCCTCCTCTAACCTTCTTTCATGGTGCCAAAGCTGATAGATGTGTCTGGTCCTTGGGTAGAGTTAGAAACATGTGTTTGTTAACATTTTATGCTGACTGCTGCCGATTGTGTCATAGAACAAGCTGTTAAGGTCAATGGAAATGGAACATGCTCGACCCTTATACTGACTGCTGTAGGTGGTGTCACGTCAGCTTTTAGCTGACATCTTTATGAAAATTGCTTTAGTATACTGTACTACACAATATAGATTCTAAATCCTAACTGTCCTAATACATTATTGTTAATAAATCTAAATCATTTGTCTTCCCACAACAATGAAGATGTGCCTTTTCCAAATCAGAACAGATTGAACTGAGCAATAAGGAGCCCATCAAACAGTGTTTTCTTGGGTAAAAGAAAGAGCAAATTTATTAATCACTAAATTTGAGAAAAATAATAAAAATGCGAAGACAAGTTGTGGGTCCTCATAAAATCATTTAGCCCCACATTCATACACACATTGTTTTCAGAAATGAGGGGGAGTTAGAGTCCAATTAAAAAAAGGTATAAGAACATACAGCTAAGTGTCGTTTGATTTTTTTTTTTAAGGTGTGGATTTTAAAATGCTCTGGCTGAGTTGGATTAGTTGGTTCTTTGGATTCAGTCAGATATAGAAGATGTTGCAACTATTACGAGACTTTGGTTTACTGGTAGGTTTCTGGTAGAGTTAGCATCTTCAACAAGGCAACACTCTTATTCCAAAGAAGAGGGGGGAGAGAGCAACCTTCAGGATGTTTCTTCTGCTAAAGACTCTCTTAAAACCACCTGTGTCACCTGCAATCTCTCAAGCAGCTAGGCAGCCTTTATTTGAAATACTTCACCCATTGTGTACTTCCAGGACGTTTTGGGTGAGTCTGTCTGTGGCAGCCATTGTTTCAATATCCAGTACTTTGAATTTTGCCTTAGATAGTTACCAGTTTTGATGGGTATCTGAATTATAGGAAATGTTTGTCTCTTCCCACTCCCCTGAGAGTGACTTGTTTGTTTATTGCATTCAGTTTGCGACGTGGCCTTGCTAATTTAAACAGTTTGTTCTACCCCATTCATTTGCAAACTTTTCAGTCAGTTGAAAGTTGAAAAATCATATTTTCAAAAGATAAAGGGACATCAGCTATAGAACAATTATTATGCATTGTGGATTATCGTTCGCCGTTATTTATTATATTGTGAGCGTAGAAAGTTTGGGCATACGTGTCTTTCTCACTTGCTATGTTGTTCCAACGTGTTATAATAATTTGAATTTGACTCCATGGTGATGAATGTTTTTTTCACTATTTCACTCAGGTTTGATTATTAAATGAATAATATTTTGAATCAATAGCTCTTTCTGGTATCTAGCGTTGTCAAGTCAGTCAAAATTCAATTCAACCTTGATTTGCCAAGGAACAAATCAATTGCTTAAAGGAAAGCAGCTTCCTGTAACATTGAATTGCATTAGATATGCAAGATGACGACCTAGAAAATGGGGCTTCGGCTATAAGATTACAATAGGTCACAAGGTTGAATTTACAGACTCCTTGGTTTAAAGGGTTATTATTAACATGTGCTTTTCTGAACACACAATTTTTGTTTCTCCCAAGATTGGTACTGAGGAGTCATCGTTTTCTCCAACTCGAAGTGCATTACAGAAGCCATTGAAACCAGCATTAAAAAGAGTGCTGAACAGTTCTCCCGATATTACAACAGGATCAGGTAAGAATAAAATGGGGGTGAGCAGAGGGTAGGAATTGTGAAGTTCTCAGAGAACATTTTGTTGCCTTGGAAACAGTTCATTGGCTTGTTAGCGCCTTGCATTTTTTTCCTAAAGGTTTGCTCCTTGAGCTTACGTATACCTACAGTAATACAAGCTGCTGTCTTCTGTTCGCTGCACTTTGGGGAAATTATGCAAATATATTCATTGCGCTGATGTACATCAGTTAACTAGGTCACATTCTGAAATTTGATGTTCACTTCAATAATCCCATATTCAGACATAGAAGACATTTCCTAGGAGCTTAACCCTGGTTGAAAATGTTTAACCTGTTTCTGACCATTTTGAGAACCGCTACTTAAAAGTCTGTACAGAGTATTGGTATATATTAAAATAATTACATCTGTGCAAACTTCCCTTCAACACTTCCTGTTAAGCAAAGTGTTGGGATGTAATTGCACTTTCATAGTTCAATGATCTCAGGCCAGAGGGATTATTCTTGCTACCCTCCTGTTACCCTCTCCAGAATCATATTGAGAGACAGCATCTTCCAAACCCACGAATGCTACCATCTAGGAGGATATAGTGACACGTACCCTGGGCTAGTGTACAGTCAATTCCAGCCTCACTTGACCCAGAGTTGCAACATAGGTGAAATTAGATTTTATTTAAAATACCCGAGGTCCTTGATTGAGTCCAATAAACTACAGTCACCAGGTTTGTAACTTTGAAACACAAGTGACCTTTTATTATGTACAGTATTTTAATTAAATGGACAGAAAATGTAACTGATAACCTACTACCTCTTTCCCAATGCCCCCCTGCCCCCCCCCCCCCCCCCCCCCCCCCCCCCCCCCACATAGCTCAGCATACTCTCTATATTTCCAGACACAGACAAACAACACAAAGGGCAAATGGTGGAGGAAAGGGAAAGAAAATATTAACACAAGTAAAAGGATAGGGATCTTTGATGCACTGGGGTGTCAGCCAGCGAATGTCTTTTAGAAGTTCAGCTTTTGATTTGCTACTTCTTCTTTCTATGTTTGAGCTGGTTTTCTCTGGCAAGGTTGTCGATCTTCAAAGAGTGTGCCACCCATTCACTGCTTTCAGAACAATAAAGCAGTTCTTTCACTTCAGCAAGCAGGAGAAAAAGAGAGAGGGAGGGAGTTCCTTTCACTTCCAAGGTCTAAACACTTCTGCCAAGATCTCAGAGAGCATCACCCATTGTCAGGCAGAACTCTGCCCCTGGCCAACTCACCGGTTGCCAGTTAATCAATCGAACCATATCCCTCCTAAATCGGTTCCCTAGATCCACCCAGTGCCAAAGAGCCTGGTTTTCCCTCTCCCAAACACAAAGCCTGGGAACAGCAAGTAAGCTGTTTCACTTTGAGTCTTTTGCTTAAAGACACACCCCAAATATGGGCCCACAGACCAAAATAATAAAATAAAAGACATGGAATCAAAGGAAATAAACAAGAAAGACTCTTACAATAGGGCAGCCGATAAATAGGAACACCACTACATGAAAGTTCCCCTTGCAAGCTACCTGCCATCCAGACCTGGAAATATAATGGCATTCCTTCACTGTTGCTCTGTGTAAATTCTGGAATTTCCTCTCTAACAGCACTGTGAGTGTACCTACACCTCACGGACAGCAGCAGTTTAAGAAGGCAGCTCAGCACCAACTTCTTGAGGGAAGTTATAGATGGGCAATAAATTTTGGCCGAGTTACCCACATCCCATGAATTCATTTTTAAAAAACTTAATAATGTTAAAATTGGAGGGGGCTGCCTAAAGTATGTGGTGCATGCATAACTGTGAGACGGTTGTTACTTAAAATCATGTTATGGTATGATGACACAGTCGTTAGCACTGCTGCCTCACAGCGCTAGGGACCCAGGTTCAATTCCAGCTCAGGTGACTGTCTGTGTGGAGTTTGTACTTTCTCCCCGTGTCTGCGTGGGTTTCCTCCGGATGCTCCAGTTTCCTCCCACAGTCCAAAGATGTGCAGGTTAGATGGATTGGCCATGATAAATTACTCCTTAGTGTATAAAGATGTGACGGTTAACTGGGGTAATGGGCAAGGACAGTGGAGTGGGCCTAGACAGGGTGCTGTTTCGGAGGGTCGGTGCAGGCTAGACCTTCTGGCCTCCTTCTGCACTGGAAGGTTCCCAGGATTCTATGCCATCTTTCTTTTTAAAATAAATTTAGAGTACCCAATTCATTTTTTCCAATTAAGGGGCAATTTAGCATGGCCAATCCACCTACCCTGCACATCTTTGAGTTGTGGGGACAAAACCCACGCAAACAAAGGGAGAATGTGCAAGCTCCACACGGACAGTGACCCAGAGCCGGGATCGAACCTGGAACCTCGGTGCCGTGAGGCAGCAATGCTAACGACTGCGCCCCTGATTCTATAGCAAATCAGACTTCTTTTAGATACCACTTCTATTTGCAACTGCAATATAATTAAAAATATTGTATAAAACAAGTCAGATAATTTAATTGTTCAAATTAAATCTCGTTAAAGCTAATTTTCCAGTTGCATAGTGCTTTTCCATAATGTCAAACCTGGGGCTTCTGAAGCATCTGAAATCAGCTTGGCTTTTATCTGTTGATTATCTGCTTTCTAATATCTAATGTAAATGTACCTCTTATTCTGCTCAACCTTTCAAACAAAATTTAATAAGTTTTCAGATGATTTGCAATTCAATCAAATCAAAATATTGCAGCTGTACAGGCAGTTATAAAATATTTGGTGACTGTCAGATGAATCTGTAATGTGTTTAGAGATATAATTTAAATGTCAAGTAGTTTAAAAGGTAATACAGTGAAATTCACTTCTATGCAAATCTGAAATGTTAACTCATCTCATATGAAAAAAGATCAAAGTTCTAATATTCCCTTAGTTGTGGCTGCAATGCTTAGTATTCACCAAAACGAGGTCCATTCTTCGCAAATACAGGAGCAAATTATCATCCCACTGTTAACCTCCCTGAAATATTTTAGTATGAAAGGGAGTGTTATCCCAACTCCATTTCATTGGAATGATTTCTGAACCAGGTTCTATTTGTCTTTCATTTAATAGACCAATGGGATGTGGCCACCACTAGCAAGGCCAGCATTTATTGTCCATCCTTAAGAAGGTAGCGCAGTTCGTGTGGTGCAAATCTCTGCCATAATGATGCTACAGATAAGAAACAACGATATGACTTGGCGAGAAACCATAGTACCCTCTTAAAGCTAATCTCTTCTCCCACAATCCAGATTCAGCTCCAATAATTCAACTTTATTTCCTAACTTATTTTTAGAAACCTGAGCACCTCCCTCTTTCACTCGTTGTTTTGCTGAACAGCATCATCTTAGAACTTTTCTTATGCCTTAAAACGGTCGCAAAGTTAGGATTGCCATAAACAATGCATGTGTTTTGTGGAGTTAGTGGCCTCTTAAGCAGATTAAGCGCTTTTCTTTTGTTGGGAATTGGCTCATGCAGCCATGTCGCAAAAGTGTGCTCTTCAAATCTGGACTGAATACATGAGTCTTTCACCACAAGTCACCAGGTAGATCAAAAGGCTACAAGATGAGTCAATGCTTAATATAAATGGTAAAGCTGCCTTAGTGCGCAATCGGGTGAACATACAGAGCAACAGTTATCAAATTCTCTTGACTTTTATATCATTGCCCAAAAATAACTCCAAGCCTCCCCTTTGTCCTCCACTGCCCCAACACCTTGCTGCAGGTGATTTGCTAGCACTCTCTTTATGCACTTCATTATTTTCCTTTTTTTTAACATAAATCTAGAGTACCCAATTACTTATTTTTCCAATTAAAGGGGAATTTAGCGTGGCCAATCCACCTACCCTGCACATCTTTGGGTTGTGGAGGCGAAACCCACGCAGACACTGGGAGAATGTGCAAACTCCACACAGGGCTGGGATTCGAACCCTGGTCCTCAGCGCCACAGGCAGCAGTGCTAACCACTGTACCATCGTGCTGCCCTTCACTGAATCATTTTCACAAGCACTTTGCTGACTGGTTTCTCCTTTAACAGATCTTATTTGCTGCCTTCCTGTTCCCTCTCTGTATGAGAGTTTGCCAGAAGAGTTAGTGAACAAACATTCTACCATGCATCCTTCCTTTGAAATTAGCTTGATGCAATGCACAAGGAGGAATGTTTAATTCCTCCCCCATTCTAAGGTTACAATTTCAAAGTCCATCTTAAATGCAGATTCTGTGGCACAATGGTCAAAATAATCAGGTCAAATGTGACAAGGACATTGGACACAATCTAAGGAATGAGAACAGAGTGCCATAAGAAACGCGTTTAGCCGGGTGTTCCCCGGCACTCCGAGCACTGAGAAACCCCACGCTATCGAACTGGACTCTTTCCATTCAGGTAGATTCGGGGACTCAGCGGGGAACCTCCCTAACACCATTTTTAAATGGTGTACCGATCTCTCGGCCCTCCTACGTGATGCCCGAACCCGCTCCCCCAAAGCCCCAACTCACCAGTATGTGCTCCTCAGGCCTCCCTGCACCCACACAGGGCACCCCCAGGGCTGATCCCCTTTGCAGGAAAATAGCCAGTTTTGCACCTTGGCACCCTGCCAATGCCTCTGTCAGCTGGTAGTGCCATCTGGGCACCTTGGCGTGCCATGCTGGCACCAAGGCTGGCAGTGTCAGGCTGCCAGCGCCAAGGTGCCTGGGTGGCACCAGCAGGGGCAAGCACCCGGGAGCCTCCAATCCATGGGAGAACCCCACGAGTGCCAATCCACCTGCTCCCAGTTTGTGGTGACAGCGTTGAACAGTGCTCTTTCAAGATCTCCAAAGTGAAGGGGTTAGATCTCAACACCTTGGTTAGATTGTGGGAGCGCATATTAGAGTGAGACTAGCTGTCTCACTCTAATATGCGGTTATGCTAAAAAGTAATCCGCCCACAATGGGCAGGATTCACACTACGACGTTGAGCGAGATCGAGTTAGACCTCGCAATGCACGGTGAGCCGGGTAGATCCCAGAAGAGAGATCTCCTGGCATCTACCAGCTATGCTGCTTTACCTTTCGGGAGTAATGGGGCTGGTAGATTGCGCCCATTGTTCGAAGTCCACTGAGGAAGAATTTTTGTGTGTTTGATGTATAGTGCCATTATCAATTTGTTTCTTATAATTGTGGTTATGGCTGCGCTACACACAGCACGCAAGATCCCCTCACACCATTTGTCATTATTCCTTTCTTAATTGAGCATCTGGCAGTGCAGTGACTAAAACTGAATATGTTGTATGATTTTTCTCACGATGTTTAATGAACATAATTAATAGCTAATCCTAGATCTGTGCTCCAATCTTCTAATAATACGGTTAAAATCTATATTGCTTTATCTCACAGCATGAAGATAATCCTTATACCATATTTCATAAGCTCCTTTCTCTGTTTTAAAGACTTTGCACTATTACCTAACAAGGAAACCAGACAGCCAATCTATTCCTGGGCCTGGTACGTGACAACATTAGACGACTTTTGCAAATACAGACATGCGATCATTTTAAAAATTCTCTGAATAACCTCCATCAAAGTTCAGCTGTGCATCTTGTAATCATAGTTAATTTGATTTGTATCTGCACGCACTACATTCATTTATCTGCAGGAAACAACATTAATTAACCAGCTGAGACTCTCCAGATCCCTTTGAATCATCATGCATTTTGACATCCCATTCCATTTTGCGCTTACTATCAACTTTAAAATGGTGCTTTGCTCCATCATAGTATCTAGATCATGTATTCGGCCACGAAAGAGAAAATGCTGGAAAATCTCAGCAAGTCTGGCAGCATCTGGAGGGACAGAAAAGAGCTTACGTTTCTAGTCAATGACTCAAAGCTTTGACAAAGAGTCATCGGACTAGAAACGTTAGCTCTTTTCTTTCCCTACAGATGCTGCCAGATTTGCTGAGATTTTCCAGCATTTTCTCTTTTGTCTAAGATTCCAGCATCCGCAGTAATTTGCATTTATCCAGTGCATTCGACCATCTCGTCTGAACAAAGGCACATTAACAAATGTCAATTAAAGATCAATTTTCTCTTTGGTACCTTGTACAGCCCTCGTATATTTTCAGGATAGCACCTGCCTAAGTATTACACATAATCCAGCATAATACCAGTGTGCTAAGCATCTGTGGCTACAGAAGTTCTGATGAATAGTCTGTGGTGATATGCTGTAAATACACAAGGGGTTAATGTAAATACACTACGACTAAGTAAACACTAGAGGGAGCACCAGAGACATCATGACATTCTGACATACAGCTAATGAACACATAGAATAAGACACAAGCAATTGAGCAGTCAAGACACCCAGAGGTGACACTACCACAAGGGGGCATTACAAAACCCATATATGAAAGGACAGGGCACACATGCTCTTTCTCTTTCCACAGGCGACATTTAGAGAGAAGGACAGGGGCAGATCAGAAGCATCACACCCACCACGTGGCTGAGAGCAGACTGGTTAGTTAGACTGAGTTACTATCGCAAGATTAGCAGGAGAGTCAAACTCATAGAGAACTGTGCTGATGGTTCAATAAATCACATTGAACTTACTTCAAAGTCTGAAGTATCTTTTGGTCAAAGCTGCATCGAGTTGCAACCTGTGTTATCCCAGAGTACATAACACACCATAGTACCAGTAGTGCCTATTGGATCTATATCATTCAACTCAGCAAGATCCGTGATTAGAAGCAACAGCACCCAGGCAAGATGATCGAGATTCCGGTTCCTCAGCAGCTCAGGTACCACGGCAATCTCAGTGCCAACTGCCGTGCGTTCAAGCAAAGATTTGAGATCTACATGGCAGCATCCGACCTAGATGGCGTGGCTGATGCTGAGAAGATAGATCTTCTACTCACAATTGCGGGTGAAAGTGCAACAGAAATCTTCAACTCCTTCAAGTATTCCAAAGGGCAGGACAAGAGAGACTTCCAGACAGTCCTGGACAAGTTTGAAAACTACTGTGATGTAAACACAAAGGAAATCGGTAAAACTGGAGCCTATACTCACCACGAGGCAATGGTAGGCTTGCAGCAGAGGTAAAAAGCAGTTTTGATTGGCAGCCATCTTGCGAAAGGAGTTCCCCAGAAGATGCGAACCGGCAAAACAGTGTTTTGCGCACACGCGAGAAGCCGCGCATGTACAGTTGCGCAAAGAGCACACAGTAAAGGAAAAACGATCTGCGCATGCGCAATCCATTCCTATGCTTTACGCCACAAGCGTCATGATGTCAGAGGCCCTGGACCGTGCCCGCTTAAAGGGGAAATGCCCCAAAATAGTGGGGGGGGGGGGGGAAATTTAAAACCAGAAAACTCAATTCTTTCACCTGGAGCGACAGCACAATACCTGAACTTTGACCAGTAGCTGAAAGTAACCTCGCGGAACCCTACAACAAGCAGTTAGCACCGCCCTAAGAGATGATTTAGTAATTTAAGACTACGACTCAGACAATGATTTCATCATTGGACGTGGCGACCTCAGTACAAAATCCGAACGGCAACGAGATGTGTTGTACAATGAAGTATCCGACAAAGTCATGGACGAGTTCTTCGGATTTGAGGATCCTCAGCCGAGCATAGACGACATTCCAACCCATGAGTACAGGATTCTGCTGCGGCCTGACGCCAAGAGACAGAGAGTGGTACAAGCCCACAGCGAGCGGCCTGACACCAAGAGACAGAGAGTGGTACAAGCCCACAGCGAGCGGCCTGACACCAAGAGACAGAGAGTGGTACAAGCCCACAGCGAGCGGCCTGACACCAAGAGACAGAGAGAGGTACCAAGCCCATAGAGAGCGGCCTGACACCAAACCAGTGGTCCACGTACCACTAAGAGTCCCTGACTCCGCACAGAAAGCGATGACAAACTCCACAGCGAGACCACTTCATGACTCCGTTGAGAGTGCACAGATCGACTCCACAGCGAGACCACTGCGTGACTTCACACAGGGAATAATGCCAGACTCCACAGAGAGAGCGGTACAAGCCTCAACAGTGAGCTGGTTGACAGACTCCACGATGGAAGCAACGCAAGACTCCAGAGTGCTGTCCTTGCAGGAACAAGACCATGAAGGTCTAGCAACCTTATCTGAGCAACCATCGGCAGACAATGCAAGTCTACCGCGGTCAAATGCACAGCAAGACGACTGTGACAGTCTACCACGCTCACGTGAACAACAAAAAGACTATGGCAGTCTATCCAGATTATTTGAGCCACCAGATGAAGACTCTGACTCTGACACAGCTCATCTAACCGACAAGAAGACACTGAAGGTCTACTCACTGTATGTGCGACAAGTGACAAAGACTTCACAATTCCCATACAAGATGTGCGACATCTCAGCGAGACTGACAGATCTCAGCTAGTATGTACAGAGGCACTCGACAATCAAAGTGAGGCTACTAGTGACTCCAGTGACACCACATTAATTCAAATCTCATCTACTCGAGCCTCTCCACAAGACTCTGAAATGACTCCAGACGGGAGCATCAAGAAACCAAAGGTGATTCAGGTGAACCAGAAAGGGCTCCAGATGGGGAGCATCGACAAGCCAAAGATGATTCCAGTGAACCGGACATGACTCCAGACAGGGAGCACCGAGGAATCAGAGACGGCACGCTCAATGAAACAGGATATGCCACAAAGGAGACTGACACAAGTAACTTTGTGAAGGAATTGTATTATCCACTCAGGGTGGTCATTGAACGCAACAAGCACAACAACAAAACCTACAAAAACAACAACCCCGACAACACCAAGAAGCGTACCAAAGGCAACGATGTCAACAGCAAGCATGACAAAAACAACAACAATGGGACAACGACTGGTATGACATGGTACAACTCTGCCAATGCAGGACATTGTCACAACACAGCTCAATGCAATGGCGAGTGTGCAGACATACCATGGCATGACAACGCATCTTACAAATTCACTTTTGCTCCAGTACAAACAAGCAGACCAGCTTTCAAGGCAGCTGACATACGGCATCAATGCCGCAAACACAGATACCAGTCCAGGTCAGATAGGACAGATGTCATCAAGAATTACTATTGTGTTATTATTGTGGAGAAGTGAGAAACAACTTTTCTTTCACAATAACATCATAGTGGAGGAAGGAAAAAAAGGATGATGTCCTTTTTATTTTTGTATTCTTAGGTAGAAAGAGAAATACAACATAGAACATAGAATCATACAGCACAGAACAGGCCCTTCGGCCCTCGATGTTGTGCCGAGCTTTGTCCGAAACCAAGATCAAGCTATCCCACTCCCTATCATTCTGGTGTGCTCCATGTGCCTATCCAATAACCACTTGAAAGTTCCTAAAGTGTCCGACTCCACTGTCATAGCAGGCAGTCCATTCCACACTCTAACCACTCTCTGAGTAAAGAAACTACCTTGGACATACCTCCTATATCTCCCACCCCGAATCTTATAGTTATGCCCCCCTTATAACAGCTACATGTAGCAGCTCTGTGGCCAGAGATATGGCACATTGAGGAGATACACCAGGTCACATTTTCCATCTTGCCATCCAACGTTTGGCATGCTAATTGATTTGTTCTTCATCGAGATTTCGATTTATTGTCACATCTACTGAGGTACAGTGAAAAGTATTGTTCTGTGTACCATCCAGGCAGATGGTTCCGTACATGAAAAACATAGGACGTACGGTAAATACACAATGAAATACATAGACATTGGATGAAGCATACAGAGTATAGTGCTACAACAGTAAAGGAGATGCATAGAGAGATCGGTTCAGTCCATGAGAGGGTCATTCAGGAGTCTAGTAACCGTGGGGGAGAGCTGTTTTTGAATCCGTTGGTGCATGTTCTCAGACTTTTGTACCTTCTGCCCGATGGAAGAGGTTGGAAGAGCGAATGACCCGGGTGGAAGGGGTCTTTAATTATGCTGCCCGCTTTTCCAAGGCAGTGGGAGGTGTAGACAGAGTCAATGGCGGGTTCACTTAATGGACTGAGCTGTGTTCTCGACTCTCTGTAGTTTCTTACAGCCTTGGGCCGAGCAATTGCCATACCAGGCTGTGATTCAGCCAGATAGGATGCTTTCTATGGTGCATCTGTAAAAATTGTTCAGAGTCAATGGGGACACGCTGAATTTCCTTAATTTCCTGTGGAAGTATAGGTTCTGTTGTGCTTTCTTGGTCGTAGCGTCGACGTGGGTGAACCAGGGCAGATTGTTGGTGTTGTCTACACCTGGAATTTGAAACTGTCAACCATCTCCACCTCGGCACCATTGATGCAGACAGGGGCATGCACGCCACTTTGCTTCCTGAAGTCGATGACCAGCTCCTTAGTTTTGCTGACTTTGAGGGAGCGATTGTTGCCGTTAAACCATGTCATTAGGTTCTCTATCTCCCTCTTGTACTCATCATTGTTTGCGATCCAACCCTAGAGCCGTGTCATCAACAAACCTGTAGATGGAGTTGGAGCCAAATTTTGCCTCGCAGTCGTGTGTGTTTAAGGAATATAGTCGAGGGCTAAGTGCGTAGCCTTGTGGGCCCTGATATTGAGGACTATCATGGAGGAGGTGTCGTTGTTTATCCTTACTGATTGTGGTTTATGGGCCAGGAAGTCAAGTATCCAGTTGCAGAGGGAGGAACTTGGATAGGAGCTTGGCTGGGATTATGGTGTTGAAGGTCGAGCTATAGTCAATGAATAGAAGTCTGATGTAGGAGTCCTTGTTGTCGAGATGCTCCAGAGATGAGAGTAGGGTGAGGGACATAGCGTCTGCTGTGGACTGGTTGTGGCGGTATGCGAATTGCAGTGGATCAAGGCAGTCTGGAAGTATACTGGGCTCGATTCTCCTTATGGGAGACTAAGTGTTCCTGCCAGGACTGAATAACGTGAAATTTGTGTTCTCATTGGGGCACTATTCAATCAACGATTCAGGACATGCAAGCGGGCCAGCACACTCCTGGCATGAATTGATAGCAATTCCCAGCTCAAGACACGCCAGAAGCTTGACACCATCAAGGACAAAGCAGCCCGCTTGATTGCTCCCTTTTCACAAACATTCAGTCCCTCCACCACCGACGACCAGTGGAAGCCGTATGTACCATCTACAAGATGCGCTGCAGTAACTCACCAAAGTTCCTTAGACAACACCTTCCAAACCCACGTCCACTGCCATCTAGAAGGATAAGAGCAGAATATACCTGGAAATCCCACCACCTGGAGTTTCCCCTCCAGGTCACTCACCACCCTGACTTGGAAGTGTATCACCGTTCCTTCACTGTCATTGGGGCAGCATCCTGGAACTCACTCCCTCACAGCACAGTGGGTGTACCTACACATCAAGGACTGTAGCGGTTCAAGAAGGCAACTCATCGCCACCTTCTGAAGGGCAACCTGGGATGGGCAATAAATGCTGGCCTAACCAGTGACGCCCACATCCTGTAAATGATTTGATTTAATTTTAACCTTCTAAAAGGAATACAGAAACAATAAAGTGGAAGGTCAAAAACAAAACACATATTCAAAGTGAGATTGAAGGCTGTTGTGTATGACTGTGTGATATTGACCAAGACAGTGTATGTGGAAGCCAAAACGCTGAACACCAGTTTTACTGCCACCCTTGGAGAGAAGAGCCAGTGTGGGATTTCCCCTAGAAGCAGCAAGGCATTTTGCAGGTAATGTTGCTGCAGGCTCATAGATTAGAAAATCTATAAGGACTGTTGCCATCAAAAGAGGGTTTTATGTCTGTCTTTATTTAATACAATAAATTTCGGAAATGTTTGCAAAGTACTGTTAAACGTGTAAATGTGTTCTTATATCTTTAATGTTATTTTCTTTTTTCTTTACTTTTAGTAAATGTTTAAATTTAATATTCAAATCATCACAAGTGGTCTGCACTTCACTTGACTTTAGATAACTCCTCATAATATAGAAATTGCAAACTGTTGTGGTAGCTTGTTCCAATTTTCCCTTTGGGATTTGGGCAGTCTGGCACTTACATATCTATTGCCATAACACAAGCCAGAGATTCATCCTGAGAAAGCAAAATTAGATGTCTGAATGAGGTCATCAAATCTTGGCTTGGGTAGAAGATGCTGCTGAGAACATTGATCCACACTTTCAATCATTTTGTAGAAAATGGCTCCACTGAACTTGCTTCCTGTTGCCATCAGTCATTGTGAATTCCCGTTGGTTACTTTCAAAGATTGTTTAAAAGCACTCAGTTTTAATTCTGCTCAGGGTTAATTTCATTGTCTTAGGGCTTGATTTTAAGATAAAGCTATCTGCAGCAATGAATGTTTTGTTCAATAGTATCATCTGTGCAGAGGTTGATAACTGACGAGACTAAACTAGATTTCCTGCTTTGTTTTCACATAACCTTGAATGTAATAATGGTAGACTGTTGTCTTTGTAGGGATGTACGTACACTGCATTCAGTATCAGTATGAAAACATTTGTTTGATCCATTGTTAAGCATGCAGGGGGATTTAATTTTCTTTACTTTTAAGGGACAATTTAGCGTGGCCAATCCACCTGCCCTGCACATTTATGGGTTGTGGGGTGAGACCCACACAGACACGGGAAGAATGCGAAAACCCCACACGGACAGTGACCCGAGGCCGGGATCGAACCCAGGTCCCGGCACCATGAGGCAGCAGTGCTAACCACTGCGCCACACTGCCGCCCCTTGCAGCGGGTTTTCTAACCTGAATGCCTGACTGGTGAACGTGGGTAGAATCATGGACGTCTACAGCACAGAAAAGGCCCTTCGGCCCATCACATCAGTGCCGGTTAAAAGCAACCCATCTAAGTATTTTAATCCCATTTTCCAGCACTTGGTCCATAGCCTTGTATGCTTTGGCACTGCAAGTGCACATCTAAATACTTCTTAAATGTTATGAGGGTCTCTGCCTCCACCACCCTTTCAGGTAGTGAGTTCCAGATTCCCACCATCCTCTGAGTAAGAAGGTCTTTCCTCACATCCCCTCTAAACCGTCTACCTTTACCTTAAAATCTATGCCCCCTGATCATTGATCCCTCCACCAAGGGGCAAGGTTTCTTCCTGTCTACTCTATCTGTGCCCCTCCTAATTTTATACATCTCAATCATGTCCCCCCTCAATTTCTTCTGCTCCAAGGAAAACAGCCCCAATGTATCCAATCTCTCTTCATAACTAAAACTCTCCAGCCCAGGCAACATTATGGTAAATCTCCTCTGCACCCTTTCCAGTGCTATCACAACTCTGCTGTAATGTGGATTCCAGAACTGTGCACAATACTCTAGCTGTGGCCTAACCAATGATCTATACAGTTCCAGCATAACTGAACCAGTTAAAATGGAGGATTTGATTTACCCACTGGCTTTCCATGAAAATATGAACAAATGCAAATTTAAAGAAAGAGGTAGTTGCAGTATTCACAGTGTAATTTATAATGTGGATTTCATTTCTTCAGGTCCCCTGGATCAAACAGGAATTGCACTGAAAAGCCTGTTCTGTGTGAACCCAATGGATGAACCAGGAGAGGTAGGTGTCTCCATCATCATCTGTAGCTGCATGTTCAATCCTGCTAGTTTTGTTAGTTATTCAGAGCACATATACCTCTTTGAGATTCTGGATAGTATCTCTGCAGGTGTCTCAAGTAGACTTCATCCACCAATCTCTTTTTGAAAAGGCTGTATTTTTTTCCACCAACAATGAAAATGGTTTCCAGGATAAAATGAGCTTTAAGCAAAGCCTTGTGCCTCCCCTCTTGATGTAAGCTTTGCTACAAATTTTACTGGTGCTTTCCCTTATATTTAACAGGATTTGGTGATCCATGTGGGGGATTTTTGCTGTCACTTGGCCAGTTCATGATGAAACCCTTTAACTGATCATTTGAAATTATGTTAGGACATAGTTAGGGCAGCACAGTGGCACAGTGGTTAGCATTGCTGCCTACGGCGCTGAGGACCCAAGTTAGAATCCCATCCCTGGGTCACTGTCCCTGTGGAGTTTGCACATTCTTCCCGTGTTTGCGTGGGTTTCACCCCCACAACCCAAAAGATGTGCAGGGTAGGTGGATTGGCCACGCTAAATTGCCCCTTAATTGGAAAAAATAATTGGGTACTCTAAATTTATAATAATAAAAACATTTTAAAAATGTTAGGACATAGTAAGCATTAATTGTAGCTTATAAATTAACATCAATGTATCTCAACCATAAATTGAAGTGTGTACGACAAACTTCTCAACAGAATTGCAGCAAATGAACTGTAGTGCCTTCTCAAGTTCATCTCTAACATTGTAGACATCAAATGATAACTAAGAGGTCAATCACATCGCGATGCTAGTTAACTTCTCTTTGGGGGACTGGAATTATGAATGAGATTGTGGATACTTAATAAATACAACACTGCAACCATGTACCGTTTCGTGTTTTGGAAATATTCAAACACTTCTAACTCAACTTGTAAGTTTGCCGTTACATTTAATTTATGCTTAACTTGTCAGGTAACCTGTGTATCTTTAAATTCTCCAATGGCTGTAGAGTTGATTAATGATCTTGGACGTGTTGAGAGCTAAGTCAGATTGCTGAATGATGCTCTCCTCATCATACTGAAAATGAATGATATGCATTGTTCTGAAGTCGATGGAGAATAAATCATCCAGAGGGGTTTTTTTTTCTATTCTTGTTCATGTCAGTTTTGCAAGACTAGAGGTAGATATTCAGAATGGGGAGGGGGGAGGGGTGTGGCAGGGGGTGGCAAGGATTACATTTGTATGGACACAAACAACAGACACAAAACATAACCAATTTCTATTCCAGTAACTCTATTTTGGAGTGGTACTTCATGAATTGAGCAGTCTTTCCTTTTATCCACAAATAAAGTGATGCAAGTTACTGGAGTAAGAGGATTGCTATTAAAAGGTTGAGATATTGAGATCACAGTTTAACAAATTTCTAATGAATATGTGTGACCCACGTTTCATCTGACTTTGCTTTAAGTTCTTCCCCCGATATGAAGAATTAGGGAAGTGCAGGAAATACTGTGAATTAACGTGCTGCCTGCATAAAGTCATGCTGCTTTCCATTCTGTGACAGCAGTTATTGAATGACAAGTAAAAAGCTAGCTTCACTCCTCCTCATGTGATGTACTGTGTTTTTATTATGTAATATATCTTCTCTGCTGCTATATTTGTATCATTTCTGTCATCTTGCATAAATTGTAGCAGAAAAGCTGAAAGATCCTGTTGTGGCACGCTGTCTTATTGTGCCATAACCTCCAGTGACGTGAGATGTTCAGCAAAGTGCATCATTACAAAATACTGGGCGGGGGGGGGGGGGGGGGGGGCAGGGTTAGGGGACATTAGTTTAAATAAAGTAAAGAAATTATGATTGGTAGGTATTCTTTTTAGGAAATGGTTCTCTTTAAGAAAAATTCTCTTGACCGAAAAATGTTGCAGCAGGTTTTAAGCAGATGTAAGGCTTCTCCCCTGGATGGTGTGACATAAGATGTATAACCTACATTATCCTATCTTTCTATCAAAGAATCAGGCAATGTCAGAGTACAAAAAGTCGAAACGTGTGCGAATATCTATAGTGGTAAGTGAGGAAATGACATGCGGTCAAACCATTATCATCAATATATAACCGCATTGTCTAATCAAAATTAATCCAAATTTCTTTGCTCAGAGTATCATGCAAAATCATTTCAATGTCATCCTTTGAGCTCAAAAGGGAGATGAGGAGACCTAGCCGTGCAATTAAGTCACAACATTAGTGGCAGTTTCTGGATATTTGTTTTCTGATATAGTGATGCAGTTTGCAGTTAATGCAGAACCTGGTCAACCTGCAAAACATTCTGTAAATATTTTTATGACTAATTCTTCGGCAAGCTTCTCATTTTCATAATGAGTTTGCTTTCAATCAAGGGGGCTTACTAGTTTATGAAAAATCAGTTTAAGCAAGGAACCATGTGAATCAATTCTACTCCGACTAATCAAATCATTTGCACCAAGTTCGATGCACTTGTGGTCAATTTATACCTAATGTAGTTATTTCTCCTTTTTTAAAAAAAAAATTGACTTCATGCATTAAAAACCAGTGTTTAGAAAAGGAAGGTTAAAAAATGTCTCACCTTCCGAAATCTAACAAAACAGCTACAAATACCGGAAAACACCTCCACAATCTCTGAAAATGCCAGTCACTCACAATCTTCAAATGCAACAATGGTTATAGACCACATTGAAGTAGGTTGTCAGATTTGCCAAGCTACATCAGCCCCAGGTGTAATGGTGCATTATGTATTTCAATAAAGGTGGAAGGGCACCTAATTGGATTGAATATTTGTACCGATCACAAAAAGATTCTCTTTAGAGCTCAAGGGATAACCATTTCAATAAATACTTACATACATGAAAATCATTTTCATACTGAAATACATTTGGTACAGTGCTGCAACAGCACTTCATTAAGAGAGGAGATGCTATTCAGCACTGTAAGACCTTCAAAAAGAATTATCCATGGCTGAATTCGAGCTGTGGCAGCATTAGCACTCGAGCTAGCTGCTGTCATCATTAGTGCTGATGGTTGAAATGCTGATGATTCCATTTCAAATAAATAAAACAACCAATTAATGTGTGAGCAAATGCAGCTGATTCTAAAAATCTGACCAGTTTCGACCATGATTTGTCTTTTTTTTTGATCTGACCTAGTTGTATCTGATTGTTTTTGAATCATATATTCACATAGCAACTAACTTGCTTTGATTCTATTTGACTTTGATGTATTTGACGGACGAAATCATGCAGAATGCCTGAATTATTTGTGTTATGGGTGTATTGCAATTGCTTCTCTTCCTGCTCTCGAACCGTTACCTCTGGTCTCCCCCAAGGATCCATCTTATGCCCCCTCCAATTTCTCATCTACATGCTGCCCCTCCGTAATATCATTCAAAAACAGTGTCAGTTTTTACATGTACACAACTGAATTTCCAATGAGGTCAAAAGTTGTGTAACTTCAAGAGAGGCCAAAACGTTGTGTAATTTCAAGAAGGAATTAGATCTACCTGTTGGGGCTAAAGGGATATGGGGGGGAAGGCGGGATCAAGGTATTGAACTTGATGATCAGCCTTGATCCTAATGAATGGCGGAGTAGGCTCGAAGGTCCTCCTTCTATTTTCTATGTTTCTCCCACAACCTCTCTTGACTCCTCCACTGTTGTTAAATTAGCAGTCTGCTTGTCTGACATTCGGTGCTGGATCAACAGAAACTTCCTCCAATTAAATATTGGAAAGACTGGAACCATTGGTTTTGTTCCCTGCTCCAAACTCTGTTCCTGTGCTATAGACTGTATCCCTCTCCCTGGCAACAGTCTGACATTAAACCAGCCTATTCACAATTTTGGTGCCATATTTGACCCCAAGAGGAGCTTTCGACCACAAATTCACCCCTTCACCAAGATTTCCTATTTCTACCATTGTAACATTGACCAGCTTCAACCCTGCCTTCTCTCACCTGCTGCCAAAGTCTCATTCATAGCTTTGTTATCTCTAGACTTGACTATTCCAATGCAATCCTGGCTGACCGACCACATTCTACCCTCTATACACTGGAGGCCAACCAAAGTTCTGTTGCCTGTGGCATAATGCGATCCAAGCCCCATTGGCCTTCCACCCTGTGTTTACTGACCTACATTGGCCCCCAGCCATAAAAAGTAATTTTTAAAATATACATCCTTGTTTTCAGGTCCCTCCATGGCCTCAGCCCACCCCACCTCTAGCCCCACCCACCCCACAATACTCCGAGATATCTATGCTGCTCTAAATCTGACCATTCCTGATTTTAATTACTCCACCATTGCTAGTCGTGCCTTCAATTGCCTTCCCTACACCTCTCCACCCCTCTACCAGACTTTCCTCTTTTAAGGCCTTAAAATATTCCTGCTTGACTGAGTGTTTGGTCATCTAAGCAAATATTCCTCAATGTGGTGCGATGTCATGTCATGTTTTATAATGCTCTAGGTAGTTGTTGTATTGACAATGCTCATTTTCTTATTTTACTGCTTTCTGTCAACTCGTGTTTTGTCCTGGAGCACAGAAACTGAATTGTCTGGACTGCAGACTCACCTGTGGCGCTTTGATTGGCCGCGAAGTTTGCTTCAGGTGGATTAGATTTATCCATGTTATCTTGCCAGAGTGTTCCCTGTGTTACACAATACTCCCATTTAACTTCCCTACCAACAGCTCGAAGAGTCTGACTATCTACAAGGGCTGGGTTTCAATCACAACTGCAATGGTTGGGAGCTTTAATTTGTTACTCGCTGTTGTGTTTATGTTTTTGGATTCTAACCCTTCCCTTTATACACAGAGACAATCAATACCAAGGCAGTGTTGAATCTATTCTCCGTGTTAGCTCTGCCACAGCAGGAAATTGTCTGTAATTTTGTGCACCCACTTTTAGAAGGGAATTTGCAGAGACGGAGGAAGCAGCAATGTACATTTGCTGGGGTCAAATCAGGAATGGAAAAATGCAACAAACGCTCCTAGCCATGGTGAACCAGAGAGAGAGAGCTCCAACATTTAAGCCATTACTTTGTGACTTCCAACCATGACCATATAAAATCCCCATGTAGCAGTGATTGAGACACAATGGGGAAAAAACAGTTCTACAAGCCCATGGGGAGTCCACACATGGCTTGTGAAAGTGAAGACTTACTTTATTTTACAATTACTATTATGCACAGCTCCAGTAGCTCCTGACTGGGTCTACCTAGTCAGTGCCTTACTGGCCGACTCAATTTATACATAGCCAGACATTGTCAGAGGTCCTCCTGATCGAGGGAGTTCGTATTCTGCAAGGTCAACGGGGTAGTTTATAGTTCCTGATGCACCATCAATTGGACTCGAGTCGTGAAGAAGTTCCAAATATCAGGCTTTAATGAACTAGTTGTGTGCCCGGCAGTCGACTTACAGAGAAAGGCCGACTGCCGGCTGCTACGGGTTCTTATACCCCGCCTCGTAGGAGGGGCTACCGGCCAATCGGCGAGCAGTCACATGATTGACCTCAGCCAATTGGCAGAGAGACACATGACCTGCCTGAGCCAATGGGCAGCGAGTCCTCTGCACCCATGACAGCACTACTCTGAGGTACCATAAACCTCCTAGTCATACCACCACATTCACCCCTTGTGGAGAAAGAAGCCGGGGGGGAGGGGGAGAGAGGCGAGGAGAGGAGAAAAGGGGGGGGGGGGATGTCGAACTGGTAGTATGACTAGAGAGAACGAGGTGTACCGAGATGTCTGGTGGCTGCCCACTGGCCCGCGACGAATGTACAAAAGAACAATACCGCGCACAATGCACTTATGAACAATCGAGGAACAAACAAGCAAAAAAAAACAAAAAGGGAGATGCAACAGTGTACAAGGGAACGCTGAACAACACGAAGAGTCTAACAAAAAGTCCAGTGAACATCAAATCGACTCGATCAGTCTGACGGGTGCCTTCAATGTCCTGCTGGATCTGCGCAATGGCGCCGGTGACGTTGGAGTAGTGGTCGTCCGGGAGCGGCGGTCGTGGTCCTGTGTCCGTACCCCTAGTCGGTGCTAGCGAAGCTCTGGCCGGGGGAGAGGGTTCCTGTGCGCTGGGTTACGGGGGCGCCGGGGGGGGGGGGGTTGGGACTAGGGGGGGTGTTGGTGCGGGGGGTTGTGGCCGCACGTCGGCGGGTGCCAGGTCCCGAAGGGAGACAATGTCCTGCCGCACGTCGGGATACTCCACGTATGCGTACTGCGGGTTAGCGTGGAGTAACTGGACTCGTTCAATCAACGGGTCGGACTTGTCCACCCGCACATGCTTCCGGAGCAAGATGGGCCCGGGGGTGGCCAGCCAGGTCGGGAGCGGGGATCCTGAGGACGACTTCCGTGTCAGGGTGGACAAAACTCTCTGTGCTCCCGGAGTCTAGTAGGCAGCTCGTGTTCGTTTAGGAGGATTTGCGTAGTCGCCGTGGAGAGCGTGCGGGGCCGCGATTGGTCCAGTGTCACAGCAGCGAGTCGTGGCAGGAGCGCTGAGTCGTCTTCTCCCATGGAGTATTCACTGGTGGGGTCCTCCGTGCTGACCCAAGATGGCGGCGTCCGTCAGCCACACGTGGAGTCGGGGCCCCAAAATGGCAGCGCCCGGGGCCCGCACGTGGAGTCGGGGCCCCAAAATGGTAGTGCCTGTGGCTCGCACGTGGAGCCGGGGCCCAAAATGGCGGCGCCTGGGGCCCACACGTGGCGTCAGGGCCCCAAAATGGCAGCGTCCGTGGGTCACTCGTGGTGGCTGGGTGCGGGGGCAGAGAGGCCTGTGGGCCGCCCGGGGCCTTGGGGGGGGGGGGGATCCGCGGTCGCTGCGCGGAACAGCAGCAACCGACCTGGACTGGCAGACCACGGAGTAGTGGCCCTTTTTACCGCAGCTCTTGCAGACTGCGGAGCAGGCCGGACAGCGCGGGTGGGGGTGCTTGACCTGGCAACGTGGGCTTATCGGGGCGTCCCGCAGCGCAGGCCTGGGGGGTGTCGGAATCGGCGGGGGTGAGGGGAGGTGTGTGCCAAGTTGCCCAAGGGATCGCCGCGCGGCCGGGGGCATATGCACGGGTGTTTCGGTCGGCAATCTCCAGGGAGGTTACAAGGGTCCGTGCCTCAATGAGGCTCAAAGTGTCCTTCTCTAGGAGCCGCTGGCATATCTGAGAGATTGCATGCCCGCGACAAAGGCATCCCTGATTAGCAGTTCAGTGTGCTCCGCCGCTGTAACTTGCGGGCAGGCGCACTTTCTCCCCAGGACAATGAGGGCCCGATAAAACTCATCAGGGGACTCACCGGGGAACTGTTGCCTTGTTGCCAGGAGGTGCCGCGCGTAGACGTGGTTTACAGGCCTGAGAAAATGTCCTTTCAGGAGATCCATGGCTGCGTCATTGTCCTGTTCATCCTCTATCATCGAATAAACGCCGGTGTCCACGCACAAGTGGAGGATGTGGAGTTTCTGCTCCTTTGTTGGTTGATTGTCTGTCGTGGTGAGGTAACTATTGAGGCACGCCAGCCAATGTTTAAAAGTTGCTAACGCGTTTGTAGCATGCGGGCTGATGCGGAGGCAGTCTGGTTTGATCCGAAGCTCCATTTCCAAATTCTAGTTCATTAAATTGATGCACCATCAATTGGACTCGAGTCGTGAAGAATTTCTAAATATCAGGCTTTAATGAACTAGCTGTGTGCCCGCAGTCGACTTACAGAGAAAGGCCGACTGCCGGCTGCTACGGGTTCTTATACCCCGCCTCGTAGGAGGGGCTACCGGCCTCTCGGCCAATCGGCGAGCAGTCACATGACTGACCTCAGCCAATTGGCAGAGAGAGACACATGACCTGCCTGAGCCAATGGGCAGCGAGTCCTCTGCACCATTGGCAGCACTACTCTGAGGTACCGTAAACCTCCTAGTCATACCACCACAGTTCCCACCCTGTAAGACTTGTGTGGGTTATAACATGCCTCCCCTCACAAAGTTTGAAGAATTCCCTGAAGACTGTGGTGAAGGAGGGCACTGGATTCTCTGGGTGTCGTACACCTGAGTTGTGGGTTGGGCGGTGTGTATCTGGAAGGTGAATGCTGTTTCTTTTTTTTTTTATAAATGTTTTTATTCAGTTTTCATATTTTATATTGAACAAATTACAAATTGTTAGGAGAGAAAAAGAACAAAAAAAAAACAAACAAACACGCAAAAATTAACATACATATTTACAGGTAAGCATCTTCGTAGTAGTAACTGCGCCCGCCCCCCCCCCCCCCCCCTCAACATGTTTATTTAGTTTGGTTTTGGGCCTTAGCTAGCCATCGAACCCCCGTACCGAACCTGTAGCCCCCCCCCCCTCCCGCTACCTTCCCCCGACTATTCTTCCTCTTGTACGTTGGCCACAAATAGGTCCCGGAACAGTTGCATGAATGGCTCCCACGTTCTGTGGAAGCCGTCGTCCGACCCTCGGATGGCAAATTTGATTTTCTCCATTTGGAGAGATTCCGAGAGGTCGGACAGCCAGTCCGCAGCTCTGGGCGGTGCTGCTGACCGCCAGCCAAACAGGATTCTACGGCGGGCGATCAGGGAGGCAAAGGCAAGGGCGTCCGCCCTCCTCCCCAGGAATAGATCTGGCTGTTCTGAAACCCCGAAGACCGCCACTATCGGGCATGGCTCCACCCTCACTCCCACCACTTTGGACATAACCTCGAAGAAGGCTGTCCAGTACTCCACGAGTCTGGGGCAAGACCAGAACATGTGGGCGTGGTTGGCCGGGCCTCTTTGGCACCGTTCACATCTGTCTTCCACCTCCGGGAAGAACCTACTCATACGGGTTCTTGTTAAGTGGGCTCTATGTACCACTTTTAGTTGCGTCAGGCTGAGCCTTGCGCACGTGGAGGTGGAGTTGACCCTATGCAGTGCTTCGCTCCAGAGTCCCCACCCTATCTCCATCCCCAGGTCGTCCTCCCATTTCCTTCTTGTTGCGTCCAGTACGGTGTCGTCCCTATCTACCAGTCGGTCATACATGTCACTACAGTTCCCTTTCTCTAGGATACTTGCGTCCAGTAGGTCTTCCAGTAGTGTCTGTCGTGGCGGTTGTGGGTACGTCCTTGTCTCCTTTCGTAGGAAGTTTTTGAGCTGCAGGTACCGTAGCTCGTTCCCCCCAGCTAGCTGAAATTTCTCTGTCAGTTCGTCCAGTGTTGCGATCCTGTCGTCCGTGTATAGGTCCCTGACTGTCAGTGTCCCCCCGTCCTGCCTCCACCTTTTGAAGGTGGCGTCAGTCAGTGCTGGTGTGAACCTATGGTTGTTGCAGATGGGAGCCCTGTTCGACATTTTGGTCAGGCCAAGTTGCTGCCGCAGTTGGTTCCAGGATTGGAGGGTGGCTGTCACCACTGGGCTGCTGGAGTGTTTTTTGGGTGGGGATGGGAGTGCTGCCGTGGCGAGGGCCCGGAGGGAGGTTCCCATGCAGGAGGCCTCCTCCGCACGCACCCACTCAGCCTCTGGCTCCTGGATCCATCCCCTTACTCGCTCGGCTGTTGCTGCCCAGTGGTAGAATTGTAGATTCGGGAGGGCTAGCCCTCCCCTGGTTTTTGTTTTTTGTAAGACCTTCTTTGGGATCCTAGCATTTTTACCCCCCCATACGAACGCCATGATGAGTTTGTCCAGCGCTTTGAAAAAGGCCTTGGGGATGTAGATCGGAATGGATCTAAACAGGAAGAGGAACCTGGGCAGTACGTTCATTTTGATCGTCTGAACTCTCCCCGCGAGGGAGAGCGGGAGTGTGTTCCATCTTTGCAGGTCCTTTTTAACTTCCTCCGTCAGGCTGGTGAGGTTCCATTTGTGGATCCCTTTCCAGTCATGGGCTATTTGGATCCCCAGGTAGCGGAATTTATGTCGGGCTTGATTGAACGGCAGCCCCTTTAGTGCTGCCCCCCCCCCCCCCCCCCCCCCTTGCGGGTGTACTGGGAAGATCTCACTTTTGCTCATGTTGAGTTTGTAGCCCGAGAAGGCTCCAAACTCTTTCAGGAGCGCGATGATTCCGTCCATGCTGCTTTGTGGGTCCGAGATATAGAGGAGCATATCATCCGCATAGAGTGAGACTCTGTGCTCTCTACCTCCCCTTCGGATCCCCCTCCAATTTTTTGCTGCCCTGAGCGCGATTGCTAGCGGTTCAATTGCTAGTGCGAACAGCAGCGGGGACAGTGGGCATCCTTGTCTGGTGCCCCTGTGCAGCTGGAAGTATTGGGAGTTGGTATTGTTGGTCTGTACACTCGCCATGGGAGCGTTGTACAGGAGCTTTACCCAAGCGGTGAACCCTGTTCCAAGCCCGAACCGCTCCAGTACCTCTATGAGGTATTTCCACTCGACTCTGTCGAAGGCCTTTTCTGCGTCCAGGGAGACGATCACCTCTTGTGTTCTCTCCCCGGAGGGGGTCATTATCACGTTCAGCAGGCGCCTGATGTTCGCGGTAAGCTGTCTACCTTTGACAAAGCCCGTCTGGTCCTCTGTGACCACCTCAGGTACACAGTCTTCTAGCCTCTTGGCTAGGATTTTGGCCAGTATTTTGGCGTCTGCATTCAGCAGAGATATGGGTCTGTATGACCCACATTCCGTTGGGTCTTTGTCTTTCTTAGGTATCAGCGAGATTGAGGCCTGTGCTAACGTGGGTGGCAATGTGCCCCTAGCTAGCGAGTCTGTGAACATCTCCCGCATGTGCGGGGCCAGCGCTGTCGCAAATTTTTTGTAGAAGTCCGCCGGGAATCCGTCCGGTCCCGGCGCCTTCCCCGCCTGCATGGAGCTAATGCTGTCCATGATCTCTCCCAGTGCTAGTGGTGCTTCCAGATCCCGTTTTCTGCCCTCTCCCACAACTGGTATGTCCAGTCCGTCAAGAAACCGGTTCATCCCAGCCTTCCCCGTTGGGGGCTCTGAGGTGTACAGCTCTTGGTATGAATGCTGTTTCTGACATGAACATCACGATGGCTGCAATTCCTAAGGCTGCGGTTCTAAAGGCTTCCCTTCGGAGGCTATCTACGTTTACATCTCCGAGTCCAAGTTGACGACCTCAGTCATGTCAGCGTCGTGACCCACTTGGGTTCCATCCTGGCCTGATCAGGCAACAAATGCGATTTGAGAAGAAGTTTCCGAGAACGAGGAAGGCGCCGAAGAAAAGGTCACCAGCCTAACCTTAATGTGATCAAGGTGCTGTTGCCTCATTCAATCTTGGGCTTGCAGCTGGTAAGAAACGCGCCTTGTTTGGTGAAGGTTAATGCCGGAGGCCCACTGGGTGCCGTCAGCAAAGTTTAGAACAAACACAAAGTCAGCTGGTACAAAAGGCCTGGATAGTCAACGTCAAATGGGGCAAGGCCCTTGCTACTCCTGGTTGTGGCGCACATTTGCGCCTATATCTGCAAAAATCAAAATATAAGGTGTGTACGAAGTCTCCGGCCCATCAGCATTTCACCAGGTGTCACTCCAGTTGCTGCATGCAGCATGGTCCTGAAGCAAAACAAGAAACGAGCCAGCCTAGTGTCCATCGATCCAGAAGACTGTTTTTGTAAGGCCCCGCTTAAATGTTTGCACCGCATGCTCCACCAGGCCATTAGAAGCTGGGTGGTTTGTATATGCTGCACCCTATTTGCTTTCAGAAACCCCGGTGAGCTCCTCACTCGTAAACATATTGCAATTATCTGTGACACTAGGTTAAAGTCCAACAGATTTGTTTCCAATCACTAGCTTTCACTAGCTAGTGATTGGAAACAAACCTGTTGGACTTTAACCTGGTGTTGTAAGACTTCCTACTGTGGTCACCCCAGTCCAACGCCGGCATCTCCACATCATGATTATCTGTGGCATCTGGTATGCCGTGCATGCAAAGTGATTTACGTAACTTCTCTATGGTTGCTCAGATTTTGATCGCCGCCATCCTGCGCACCTCTAGCCACTGTGAATGGGCGTGAATTCTTGAGGGTCATGGATTCCTGAAAACGACTGGCAAAGTTGACATGTAACCGTGCCCATGGCCGTCCTGGACATTCCCAATGATGTAGGGGCGTGGCCAGTGGGAGCTTCTGATGCTCCCGACATACAGAGCATCGTTGGGCCATTTTCTCAATGTCCGCATTTCGACTCTGCCATCATACATAACTTTGTGCCAGCATTTGCATCTTGGACATGCCTGGATGTCCGTTGTGGAAGTCCTTCAGCATCAACTGAGGCCAGCAATAGTCCCTGGGAGAGCTCAGGTGGTGGTCGTTATGGCCGGGGAAAAATTCCGTATGGTGGTCGACTACAGTCAGACTATAAATAGATTTACGCTCCTCGACACGTATCCCCTCCCCAGGATTGCAGACATGGTAAATCAGATCACCCAGTATCGGCTTTTCTCCACGGTGGATCTGAAGTCTGCATACCACCAGCTCCCAATCCGCCCGGAGGACCACCACTACACGGCATTCGAGGCTGATGGCCGCCTCTTCCATTTCCTCCGGGTCCCCTTTGGCGTCACTAATGGGGTCTCGGTGTTCCAACGAGCAATGGACCGAATGGTGGACCAGTACGGGCTGCGGGCCACTTTTCCGTACTTGGGCAATGTCACCATCTGCGGCTATGACCAGCAGGACCACGACGCCAACCTCCACCGTTTTCTCCAGAAGGCACAGAAACTCAACCTAACGTACAACAAGGAGAAATGTGTTTTCCGCACATCCAGGCTAGCCATCCTCGGCTATGTCGTGGAAAACGGAGTCCTGGGCCCCGACCCGGACCGTATGCGCCCTCTCTTAGAACTCCCTCCCCCTCATTGTCCCAAGGCTCTCAAACGGTGCTTGGGATTTTTCTCTTCCTACGCCCAGTGGGTCCCTCAATATGCGGACAAAGCCCGCCCACTCTTTAGGGCCACACGATTTCCTCTGTCAGCCAGGGCACGCCAGGCCTTCGACGGCATCAAGGAGGACATCACCAAAGCGGTCATGCGGGCGGTGGATAAATCCACCCCATTCCAGGTAGAGAGCGACGCCTCAGAGGTAGCTCTTGCAGCCACGTTAAACCAGGCAGGGAGACCGTTGCATTTTTTTCCCGTACCCTCTCCGCTTCAGAACTCCGACACACCTCAGTCGAGAAAGAAGCACAAGCCATTGTGGAGGCTATCCGTCACTGGAGGGACTACCTCGCAGGTAGGAGGTTCACCCTCATCACCGACCAAAGATCGGTTGCCTTCATGTTCGACACCTCGCAAAGGGGCAAAATAAAAAAACGATAAAATTCTGAGGTGGAGGATCGAACTCTCCACCTACAATTACGATATCAAATATCGACCCGGGAAGCTCAACGAGCCTCCGGATGCCCTATCCCGCGGGACATGCGCCAGCGCGCAGATAGACCGATTAAAAAGTATCTACAATTACTTCTGCCACCGGGGGTCACCCGGCTCGCCCACTACATCAGGGCCCGAAACCTGCCTTTCTCCAACGAGGAGGTAAAAGCGCTCACCAGGGACTGCCCAATCTGTGCGGAGTGCAAACCGCACTTCTATAGACCAGACAGGGCCCACCTGGTCAAGGCTTCTAGGCCCTTTGAACGCCTTGCGATCGATTTCAAAGGGCCACTCCCCTCAACTAACAAGAACATCTACTTCTTAAACGTCGTAGACGAGTTCTCCCGTTTTCCATTCGCTATCCCGTGCCCCGACATGACCCCCCACACAGTCATTAGGGCCTGCATAGCATATTCACTTTGTTTGGTTTCCCCAGCTACGTGCACAGCGACCGGGGTTCGTCCTTCATTAGCGACGAGCTGCGTCAGTACCTGCTCGAAAAGGGCATTGCCTCGAGCAGGACTACCAGCTACAACCCCAGGGGGAACGGGTAGGTGGAAAGGGAGAACGCGACGGTCTGGAAGACCGTCCTACTGACCCTCCGGTCTAGAAAGCTCCAAGTCTCCCAGTGGCAGGACGTCCTCCCAGATGCGCTCCACGCCATTAGGTCCCTCTTGTGTACGGCGACCAACCAGACCCCTCACGAGAGGCTCTTCACTTTTTCCAGGGGCACTACCACGGGGGTCTCACTTCCGGCATGGCTGAGGACGCCGGGCCCCGTACGCCTGAGGAAACACATCAGGGGGCACAAAACTGACCCCCTTGTTGAGAAGGTGCGCCTGCTCCACTGCAACCCCCAGTACGCATTCGTAGAGTTCCCTGACGGCCGTCAGGACACGGTATCCCTCCGGGATCTGGCACCCGCCGGATCCAGCGCCCCCTCTGCCCCCACAGAAGGACCTCTCATCCTACACCCCATGCTGCCGCCCCTTTGCGCTCCCGAGTCCATGAGCTCGCTCCACCAGTCCCGCGCCGGCCAGCCCCCAGCGCCCCCGGTCGAACCAGGAGAGTATGAAGCTTGGATACAACCCTCCCTGGAGTCTGCCATCGTACCCCAGCATACAATACCCATCCAGCCACCGCAAGAGGCTGCAACCCCGGTGCTCCACAGGTCTCAGCGGACAATCCGACCGCCGGACAGACTGACATTATAGACTAGACCACCACCCCCGCCGGACTTGATTTTTTTTTTTCAGGGGGTGAATGTGGTGAATGTAATATATGAATGTATATAATAATTCACACTGTGATTGTAAGCGCAGTAGCGCCATCCTACCACTAGGGGGGGTAGCGCTGGGAGCACTGAAGAACTTGTACTGGGCTCCACCTTTGGTTCCGCCCACGACTCCTCCCCCTAGTGCAGCTGTATAAGTATCCGTGTCCAGAGTCAGCCTGGGTCACTTTGAGTTCATCAACAGGTAACAGGCTGGCTCTGAAGTAAGTCGATTAAAGCCTAGATTCACTTCGGAAACACGTGTCTGATGAATTGATGGTTCCATCAGTAAGTTTCAATAAGACATCTTGGATGAAATGCCCGTAACTCGCCTGGAAGTTGTCGATGCTGCATTCTGTATGCCACCACGTGCCAAGCTTTTGATAAAATCGGATTTGTCTCGGTCCATTCACGGATCCGGAATGCCTTGACAGATAAGGAGTCCATGAAATTCAGAGTTGCGACTATCTTAACCGTCCTGGGGGTCAGTGAGAGGCCAATTGGTAATGGCTCAGTGTGTCGGCATTTGTGATTTGAATCTCTGACCTATGTACTAAAAAATACTCCTGGGCAGCTAATAACAGCACGGTAGCATGGTGGTTAGCATAAATGCTTCACAGCTCCAGGGTCCCAGGTTCGGTTCCCGGCTGGGTCACTCTGTGCGGAGTCTGCACATCCTCCCCGTGTGTGCGTGAGTTTCCTCCGGGTGCTCCGGTTTCCTCCCACAGTCCAAAGATGTGCGGGTTAGGTGGATTGGCCATGCTAAATTGCCCGTAGTGTCCTGAAAAGTAAGGTTAAGGGGGGGGGGTTGTTGGGTTACGGGTATAGGGTGGATACGTGGGTTTGAGTAGGGTGACCATTGCTCGGCACAACATCGAGGGCCGAAGGGCCTGTTCTGTGCTGTACTGTTCTATCTAACAGGGGCCAGCACTGGGTCCGGTTGGAAGAAATGGGCGGAATCGCCTTATCCTGCTTAAAAGGTCCGAGCAAATGTGACAGCTGTGGACTTTTTGGTGAAAACATTTCACCCCAAAAACCACCGTTAAACTTTCCTTCTTGATCTGTGCGCACGTCAGTTCCGGTGCAGCCAATGGACAGGAGGCATAAGCGATTGGACGGTCCGTTCCATTCTCCATCCGGTGGGACAGAATGACCTCGGTCCCAGAGGAGGAAGCATTACGTGTGACGAGCAAAGTTTTGGCTTGATCTTGTTGTGACAGTAACTCAGAAGCCAACAACTGCTTCACCTGCTGAAAAGCTGTTCCTGCAGCTGGCCCCATGCCCACACATGATTCTTCTTCAGAAAAAGGTGCAAGGGGTCCAATGTGGTAACAAAATTGAAGATAAACTTGCCGTAATAGTTAATGAGTTCAAGAGCCTTCTGCGCTGTAAATTCTATGGAAAGAGCGAAGTTCCGTGGTGTCCGTTGGGGTGGCGGCCTGTTGGATGCCACGCACCTTCTCCATGACTGGGTGCAAGCCTTCGTGGTCCACACAATAGCCGAGGTGGACTACCTCCTTCACATGGAAAACACGCTTCGCTCGTCATTGACGAACACCAGCCTGAGAAAATATTTACAACAGTGCCTCCAGGTTGTCCAAATGCTCTAGCTCTGAGGCTCCAGTGACCAGCACATCATCCAAGTATACCGCCACATGCAGCAGCCCTTGCAGAATGTTCTCCAATACACGCTGAAATATTGCACAGGCAGAGGAATCCCCAAAGGGCAACTGCCTGTGCTCGTATCGGCCCCTCAACGTATTGATGGTAACAGATTTGCGGGACGCCAGATCCGGCTCGAGCTGCAAAAATGCATGGCTCATATCACGCGTCATGAACAAATGTCCACCGCAAGCTTCACGTAGAGATCCTCAATACAGGGCATGGGGTAACGGTCTAACCACAAAGCCGTGTTTACTGTCACTTTGAAATCCCAGCATAAACAGACCGTTTTGTCCAGCTTCATTACTCTTACCACCAGCACTGCCTAATCAATGAACCGTACAGGCCGGATAATATCCAAGGCCTCCAATCACCTGAGTTCAGTTTGTACCTTGTCCAACAAAGCACAGGGGCCGGATGAGCCCCTGAATACCGAGATGGGGTTCAGGGTCAGCCTGTATGTGGGCTGTGGTCCCTTTGATCTTCCCCAGTCCGGGTTGAAACACTTCGGGGTACTTGTACGGTACCTCGCCCAGGCCTCAGGTCCCCATTTGGAGGATGTGCTGCTGCTGTAGCTACAGATGGCGCAACCAATCATGACCCAACGGGCTGGGGCCTCTGTTTTTTACCACAATAAGCGGGAAGCGTGCTGACTGGTGTCCATGACCAACGGGGTCAGTAGTACCAGCAATATCTACTCTTGTAGGTGGCCAGTCTGACCTGGGCATCTGTTAAATCCAAAGTCTGAACATCCTGCTTAATTCGGTCAAACATAGAACATAGAACAGTACAGCACAGAACAGGCCCTTCGGCCCTCGATGTTGTGCCGAGCAATGATCACCCTACTTAAACCCACGTAACCCGTATACCCGTAACCCAACAATCCCCCCATTAACCTAACACTATGGGCAATTTAGCATGGCCAATCCACCTAACCCGCACATCTTTGGACTGTGGGAGGAAACCGGAGCACCCGGAGGAAACCCACGCACACACGGGGAGGACGTGCAGACTCCACACAGACAGTGACCCAGCCGGGAATCGAACCTGGGACCCTGGAGCTGTGAAGCATTGATGCTAACCACCATGCTACCGTGAGGCCCCCTAAAACATGTTCATCTGACCACGGAGACCATTGCTCCAATGTCCAATTCCATAGCAAGAAAATGCCCATTGACTTGCACTGCAATCTTTATGGGGGCCATTCGGCCCACCGCCACGCAATGCAACTGCATGCAGTCATCCTCCTCTTCCAGTTCATCCAGATGGAAGGTGTGTGCCCTGGGCTGAGGTTTACCTCTACTGGGGCATCCGGATCTCTGGATCACTTGCAGCCTGCGCTCATGTCAGGGCCGGCGACCACAGCCTCACATTGACCAGGCTCCTCTTCTGCAGACTCCGGGGAAGTCTCCCACTGGGAAGACTCTTCCTTCGGCCAATGGGTCGGCCCATTATGCTGCTTTGTGCAGGGAAGGGTGGCGGTATGTGAAGGGTCCCCTTGGCATCAGGAGGTGCACCCTAGGGCACTCGCCTCCATCCACTGCACATCCTGCAGCACACGCTCTGCGTTTTCCCAGTTCAGCGTAATCTGAATCCTGCACGTTCAGGGAAGGTTCAAATACCAGTTTCTTCTGAGAGGCCGCATTGTTCATGCCACAAACCAAGACGTCACGCAGCATTTCCGATAGGTCAGTGCCCTATTCACAGAATTCCGCAATTTTCCATAACCTCAGCAAAAACCCATCCAGGGTTCTTTCTGCGGTGTTAAAATGATACTGCTGTACTGTAACGGACGGGGCCAGAGTAAAGTGCTGGCCTACTAATGCTACAAGCTCATTGGACATTTTAGTGTCTGTGCGTGGTGGGTATGTAAGGCTCCGTATCACTCCGATCTTGTGTGCGGCACAGGCAGTGAGCAAAATGACTGGTGGTCGTTTTCTGCGATGTTGTTGGCCCAGAAAAACTAACGTACTCTGTGCGTACTGATTCCAATCTTCCAGTTCGGTATCAAACATGTCAAAACGTCCGAAAAGAATCAGAATGAAAGAAAATTTCTAACTTGTATCAATAGAGACTGTGAGGTGGCTCAGCAGCGTCGATAGTTATTATCCAGTTTTTATCCTTGTCGCCAGTTTATAAGGCCATGCAGAGTCCACACACCGTTTGTAGAAACAAAAACTTATTTTATGTTTCAACTACTGTTTTATATAGCTCCAGTAGCTCCCTATTGGGTCTTCACTAATCGGTGCCTTAATGGCCGACTCTATTTATACATAGCCAGACATTGTTAAGAATTTTACAAGGACACAGGGGTGTAAAATGTGTAAGACAATCACAGTAATCAATTAATTGGGAATAAGATATTTTTGGGTTACTACTAGAAGCTTGAAAGTGAAATTAGGTGTTTTTAGACAAAATTTCTAACAGAATATAGAATGGATCGCAACTGAAATCAGATTAGATAACACACAAAGAGAATTGGATAAATACTTGAGAGAAAAAAAAACTCTTTGCTTTGAAGCTAGCACCAATAGCTGCAAGACCTACAGATCAAGCCAGTTCTCCAATACTACTTTGGAAGTACTGAATAATAATCAAGCATATAAACAAGCCCTGGAACCTAGACAAGACAGATTTTTCAAACTATTATTCCAATCTGAAGTGAGCTTTTGAATTTAAGTTTTGGTTTTCTGTATTTGGTCTTGGTATTCATATTCCTCATGAATTGAGGCAAGGCCCTTGGGGTTGTGCTAAAAGAAGATAATTGGATGGTAAGGAGGGTAGTGTTGAGGATTGTGATACTGTTGGGCTAATGAGGATAGAAAGGATTGTTGAGGAGAAACACACTTGCATAGGCTACGGAGAGTCTGCGCATCCAGGATTGGACTATCCAGCCACCACAGAACCACCTCCCTGGAGTGGAAACAAGTCATCTTCGACACAGGGACTGCCCAAGAAGATGAAGACATTCAGGGAGCGACGTGCCTTTCTATTGATAAATGTCAGGCTGATGGTTGTGGGGGAAAAGGAGAACAATGCGAGTGCAGACTTATGGAAAGTTGGATCCTGGGGAAGCCAAACTCTGTCTCATCCTGCTTCCATGGGGAATATAACATTTGTATCAAGGTTCAGTCACCTTCCTGACACAGTGCCATGCAGCACTTATGTCACCAACTGCAGCCTGGAATGATCCTAAGTATAAAGGTTAAGGGTCCGTGGTGACCTTGACAACTACAGGCATTGCATTTATGCCCCTTTTTTGGGTTCTGTTGTGGCAGCCTCCTCAGTAAAAAGCAGACATCTCACCGAGTGCTCCTCAATACTGAGACGCAGAAGTGTTCTCTGAAGACTTGTGCCTTGCCCTCGTGCTATCTCTTCTGATAGCTGCTCCTCCTATCTCCTGTCTTTTCCACTGCCTCATCTGCCAGCCCCAAAAGCAGACTTACCGGGCCACTCATGGCGAGAATAAACTGGTTCTAAAGCAGTCCAGCTCCAGCACAAAAAGTTGTTCCCAAAAGTCAGAATTCACTTGTGGAACACAGAAGATAGCCCAAAAAATCAAGGGAACAAAACTGCAACAAATCTGTCTCGAGTGAATGGACACGTAGCACTCCAATAAGGTTCATACTGACTATTGACCTCACCCAACAACTAATCGCATGCTAAATCAGCTGTTGCGCCAAACCAATATAACCAGTTTGGAAACCTTATTTAAATGTAATGATTTTCTTTAATTATTTTGCTGCACACTCAGGATGCCAGCAGAGCTGTCCAATCCAATATGGTGGGATTGTGGGACAGGCACGGGTGTGCATTAACTATAATGAATCCTAAAGCACTGATTCCGATGTCTTAAAAATGGGAACAGCATAACTAACTTCGAGGCCCGTATCACCACAATCTGTCGCTTCTTAGTTGTAGAAAAATGCAATGGTAATGCTTGTTTTTAATTGTAAAAATGTGTTCAGTCCCGATGGTGCAAAAGGAAGCTATTCGGCCCATCAAATCGGCACCGTCCCTCTGTAAGAGTACTCCACCCAAGCCCACTTCCCCGCCCTATTCCTTATAACCTCTTAACCTAACCTGCACAACCCTGGACACTAAGGGGCAATTTAGCATGGCCAATCCACCTAACTTGCACGTCTTTGGACTGTGGAAAGAAACCGGAGCACCAGGAGGAAAACCATACAGACACGGGAAGAATGTGCAAACTCCACACAGCCACCCAAGACCGGAATTGAACCCGGGTCCCTGGTGCTGTGAGGCAGCAGTGCTAACCACTGCCATCATGCTGACCCGAAATTGTTAATGAGACAATGACGTCAACTTTATAAAAGAATAAAAACTTCACAAGATGTTTGGATTTTCCAAATTAACTAACAGAATCTGATATGCATATATTACTCTGTTTTGCTTTTTTTGGATTAGGCTGGATCATGGTCAAATTTTACATGCCTCCGTAAATGGTATTTTTATTCCTCCTCTTTGACAGGAATAGCCCTGAAGCATTGGTTCTAAAGGGCTAGTTGAAGACAGATGCAATCAATGTCTCCAAAGTTGGGTTTAAGCATTGGGGATGTTTATAGCCCTGAAGCATAGGTTCTAAAGGGCTAATTGAAGACAGTTGCAATCAATGTCTCCAGAGCTGGGTTTAAGCATTATGTCCTGAAGCGATGTTTCACTACTTCATGGAAATGGCTGACAACATGCTGTTTCTCACTGGCATCAGTTGAAAAGCAGAAACCAATCATAGGTGAAGAGTGGATTTGTGCTGACAGCTGGGATTAAATAACCCTTTGGCAAGGTGTTTCCAAGGGAATCGGTAGTGGATTATGCAATCACACATTATTTATTTATAGAATGTGGACGTAACTGGCTGGAACAGGATTTATTGCCCATCCCTAGTTGCCCTTGAGAAGGTGGTGATGAGCTGCCTTCTTGAACAGCTGCAGTACCTGGGGTGTATGTACACCCACTGTGCTGTTAGGGAGGGAGATCCAGGATTTTGATCCAGTGACAGTGAAAGAATGGTGATATATTTCCAAGCCAGGATGACGAGTGACGTGAAGGGGAACCTCCAGGTGGGATTCACGGGTCTCTGCTGGCTTGTCCTTCTAAATCAGGTTTTTCAAAGTGCGGGTCGCAGGCTGCGGGCGGGTGTCGGAGGGCCGGCAGGATCGGTGGTAGTATTCCCGCAGTGGTCCCGATCGCAGGAGAAGAGCCGAACGGCCACTACCAGCATATTTATTGAGAATGGCAGCCGCTGCCCCCTTTTAATTAAGAAGGAAATGCGGTTGTGTGCAGTCCTCCGGCCAGAAGTGGCAGCAGTGAGCAGGTCACACAGCCAAGCGCTCTGAATGTACATGATTTTGGTGCAAAATCAGTGTGAAGAGCCTCTTCTATTTTCTAGATGCTGACAAGCAAGGCAATAGAACATAGAACACACAGTGCAGAAGGAGGCCATTCAGCCCACCGAGTCTGCACCGAACCACTTAAGCCCTCACTTCCACCCAATCCCCGTAACCCAATAACCCCTCCTAACAGTTTTGGACACTAAGGGCAATTTAGCATGGCCAATTCACCTAACCTGCATGTTTTTGGACTGTGGGAGGAATCCAGACCACCCGGAGGAAACCCACGCAGACATGGGGAGAAAGTGCAGACTCCTCACAGACAGTGAACCAGTGGGGATTTGAACCTGGGACCCTGGTGCTGTGAAGCAACAGTGCTAGCCACGTGTGCTACTGTGCTGCCCAGTACTGTACAGGTTAATAGTTACAGACGTCCAGAGACACAAATAGGCTTTGATTGATTGATTGATTTGATTTATTGTCACATGTGCCAAAGTACAGTGAAAAGTATTTTTCTGCTGCCAAGGGAACGTATACAGTACATACATAGGAGACAAAAAAGGATAATCGACATTGACAAATGGTACATCGACAAACAGTGATTGGTTACAGTGCAGAACAAGGGGCCAAACAAAGCAAATACATGAGCAAGAACAGCATAGAGCATCGTGAATAGTGTTCTTGCAGGGTACAAATCAGTCCGAGGGAGAGTCGAGGCAATGTATCTTCTGGCCAGAATCTCACAACTGAATCGGCTGGAGACAGCTCTGAGAGTCCAGGGCAGGATAGAGCAGTGCAAATGTTAGCTCTGTACTGAGTTCTCAGGCCTCCGGTTAAAAGCCTACAAAGAAGAAACTTGACTCGGGAACCTCAGAAATGTCAGAAACCACTGATGGGAGTGGTTTAAAGGGGGCAGGTAGCTCAGTTAGCTAGACTGCTAGCATGTGGGTCAAATGAATACCAAGAGCACCGGATTCGATCCCTGTTCCAGTTGAGGCAGATTTGGGGTCTGCCTGTTCACCCTACTCATTGTCAAGAAAGCTTAGCCATGGTTTGGCAAATAGTCACCAAGGACCTGCCTTCGGGTCCTTGCTAGAACAGGGGAAACAAAACCCGCTGAACAAGTTCCATGTGTGGCGAACTGAACTAAGGCATTAGATTAGAGGACAAGGTTTATAATGTTGTGGAGAATCACAGCAATCCTGAGGTTTGGGTGTTTTCGAAAACAAGAAAGGGTGACCAAAAGGTTGATGAAAAAGGGGGGAAATATAGAACATGCAGTAAACTAGTCAAGAATATAAAAACAGATTGTGGCGGGGTATTTTTTTTACCCCCATTTTTGATGAGCAGGATGGCCGAGGGAGTGGAAAATCAGTGGGGAGTCCCAAAGTGGCTTTTACTCCGGAAGGATTTCCCCACTCAATGGTCCCCGCCAGTGTTCAAAAAGGGTTCCTCCCTTGCAATGATGGGAACCCCATTTTTAAATGCGTTATGAAGTAACTAGCGGTCCTCCCCACTATAATACCCCCCCCCCTCTCCCCCCCCCACATAGGAAATTTCACCCCCACCCCAAAAGTAGTGTGAAGTCACTTCGGCAGGGAAATTTCTGCCCAGAGATTACCCAACGTAAAAATTGATCTCGCACAAACTGAAACAGGAGAAATTATTCTGAGAAATGAGGCCTGGGAGAGAAGTTGAATACATGTTTGTCTCGAATGAATTTAAATCGCCACTTTTATTAGGAGTCTCCCCCGAAACCAAAAAGGGTCCAAAAAAAGTGGTGTACAAGGATTTTCACTCCTTGACTCCTTTGCAGATTTAAGTAGGTGCTATTCAGGTCAAACTAATATTTCAAATTATTCCCAGTATAACCTATATCTACAAAGAAGGTTTTATCTACTTACCACTCAGTAGCTTCGATCCTGGGTCCCGCCTTGCTGACGTATAGTAACGTAGACTTTGTCAAGTTTGCAATAACCACTATTTCAGGTTAGAATAAATTTTTAACTTACTTTATTTTACTTCAAATGATTACATTACTGTCTTTACAACAAGTATAAAAGATCTTGCTTCTGGATTTTCCGTTTCGGTTGTTCGGACCTTCGTGGCCCCCTCTCTCCTCTTATCTGTTGGTGTTCTCAGTGACTTCGATCCCCTGTTTGGCTCCTGCATTCAGTCATTCCCATCTACCGAAGCAGCTTTGAGAGCTAGAAGTGTTTGGTTGCTAGCAATTCAGGATATTTTTTACCCTTCTCAAGCCGTGCTGGTTACATTTTATTATCCTCAAGTAATATCTTCTGCTCATTTATGTAATTTTGTTTGTCCATTGTATTGATCTAGTTTCCATCATGTCTAACAAGAGGATGTTTCAATGATAAGCATTGGTAAAAATGCTTTGATGCTTGTCAAATCTTAGAGGAGTGATACATCCGGTTCTTGTCATGTTTAAACTGATTCCTGCTTGGTGTTAATTGATGCTTTAGTAGACTCAACCGTTATCTCCAAACTTCCACTTTTAACTGATGACACTATTCACAAATGCACATTATTTCACATAATTCACTTGATTCGGCAATTCTAATCAATTGTTTGATAAACTAATTAACTTCTATAAAAGGATGGAATACTGTTCCCTTTATGTAACTAAAAATTTAATTTGCTAGAATTTCTCTTAACTTGAAAGAAAGGTATCAGATTACAGCATAAACTGTTTTAGAGCTGTTTTCTTAACGCCTGCGAGGCAGAACGGTAGCACAAGTGATTAGCATTGTGGCTTCACAGCGCAGGGTCCCAGGTTCGATTCCCTGCTGGGTCACTGTCTGTGCGGAGTCTGCACGTTCTCCCCGTGTCTGCGTGGGTGCCCCGGTCCGGGTGCTCCGGTTTCCTCCCACAGTCCAAAAACGTGAGGGTTATGTGGATTGGCCATGATAAATTGCCCTTAGTGACCAAAAAAGGTTAGCTGGGGTTGCTGGGTAACGGGGATAGGGTGGAAGTGAGGCTAAGTGGGTCGGTGCCGACTCGATGGGCCGAATGGCCTCCTTCTGCACTGTATGTTCTATAAAGGTTGTCTGCATTTAAACCCTCTTTTCTGAATCTTGTTAACCCTTCATGGGATTTTTGCTTGCTTTTTCTCATATTCCTTCAGGTTTTATCAGACCTTTATGTTTCAAATGACATCTTTCCCATTTTACTTTACACTTTACGGTAGAAGGCACAAATTGCATAGCAGAAATAGAGGCAACTAAGGAATATCAGCAGAGCAAAAGTATTAGAGAAACTTAAGAGACTAAAAGCCAATAAATCCTCAAGACCCGATGGCCTACATCCGAGGGTACTAAAAATCAGCCTCAGCAATAGCGGCTAACTCCAAATGTTAACTCAATTAAGCAAACAAATACAATTCAAATTCCTCTTTAAATAAAGTTAACAAACAGCTTTACTTCCCAGGTGTACAAACTTTTGAAGAGAGTTCCTTTCAAGAATAGATTCAGTACACTTCTGCTCAACCTAGCAGCATCTGACAAAACTGCTGTTCAACTTAAAATCCTTCTTTCTGGTCAGACTGAAATCCTACGGCAACTACAAAGCTACAGACCGTCTTGGCTCCTCCCATTAATTACATGAAATGAAAATGAAAATCGCTTATTGTCACGAGTAGGCTTCAATGAAATTACTGTGAAAAGCCCCTAGTCGCCACATTCCGGCGCCTGTCCGGGGAGGCTGGTACGGGAACACATAATCTGAATACCACTAAGATGTCACATGATCTCCTTAGCTAGGACTTTATACAACCCCTCATAAATTATCTACTCTCCAGCAATCAAAACAATATTCCATTAGCCCTTTATATGTAAAAAAAAAGTCACCAATAATCAATCATGACCTCACTTTTTACTACTTCTTAATTCCAGTATTAGCAGACACGCTGAGGTGAATTCTTTACCTCCCCAGCTGCGCGTTCCTTGGTGGCAAACCATCACCGGCAGAAGGAATCAACATTCCCACCACCAGCCAATGCGATTTCCCATTCTGGTCACCCCACGTCACCAGGAAAACCACAGGCAGGGGTGCGCTGCCAGCGGAACGTAGAACCCCGCCTGCGGAGAATTCACTCCACAGTCTGAATGCCTTAACTTAGGTTCTTTAGTAATATTATTGCAACAAATATAATTACCTTAACCCAGGCTTTTAATGAAAATTTCTCTGAGGCACGGGTGCGCAGTGGTTAGCACTTTTGCTTCACAGTGCCAGTGACCTGGATTCGATTCCTGGATTGGGTCACTGTCTGGGCGGTGTCTGCACGTTCTCCCCGTGTCTGTGTGGGTTTCCTCCGGGTGCTCCGGCTTCTTCCCACAGTCCAAAGATCTGCGGCTTGCGCGAATTGGTCATACTAAATTGCCCCGTAGTATCCAAAAGTTAGGCGGGGATAAGGTGGAGGTATGGCCTTCGGTAGGTGCTCTTTCAGGGGCTGGTGTAGACCCGATGGGCCAAATGACCTCCTTCTGCACTGTAAATGTTATGGTCTATGGCCGTTAATCTGTGGAAGAAGGCTGGGTCATTGAATATATTCAGGGCTGCATTAGGTGAATTTTTGATCAGTCAGGCAGTCAAAGGTTATGGGAGGCAGACAGGAATGTAGCATTGAGGCCACAATCAGCCATAATCTTATCAACTGGTGGAGGGGCCAAATGGCCAAGCCCTGCTCCTAATTCTAATGTTATAGATGAAGAAACCAAACTTTTTTTATTCAAAATGTTAAAAATAGAAGCCCTTCAAATAAGCCTGTCAATTCAAACCTGAAAAAATCGACTGGCAGATTATGATGCAGTAGAAGCCCAGTTTTTATGGGGACAGGCAGCTCTTGATTTGCACTTCACACAATCGGAGGAAACATATGGTCAAACTGACCTGACAACCTCAGACCTTTCCAAGTGGTAGTTTCTTCCCTCTTCCATGCTGAAGATTGGTTGCATCGTTATCCTTGCAGCGCTGTGATGTTCTCATCAGCTGCAAATCTTGAATTTCAATTTTGAATTGAATGAGTATATAAAGTCAACCCAAACTGCTATAAATAATTCAATTTCTCAATTTTATTTTGAAAAGCATATAATGTGCCAGTGTCTTCTTTGCAAGTAGAAAGGCAGATGTTCCCCTGAGGTGAACTGTGCAAGATAAGGCATTGGGAGCTCCTCCCATCCTCCACTACCCTCAGCTGCCTAATTGTGGAGACTCGCTTGCACCATCAAAGGCCTTCAGGAACAGCACAACCTAAGCACAATACGTCACTGGGTGACTCCAATACTTACTCTGGCAAATGTTATTTGTGGCCATTTTTCTTCAAATTATTGTAGCATGAAGCTATGTAGCACAGTAATGAACATAAAGGAAAATTATAATATTCAGAGGAATTTGTGTGGGCTAGATTAATGGAAAGGAGAAATATTGGGACAGGAAACATGCAACGTTTACACTAAGCTGTCTTATTCTTTGGACAGAAGGATTTAATTGCAGGTTTGGTTAAACTAGAACCATACAGTGATGTGTCATGTGCCCTTATTTTTTTTTTTTTTTTTTTTTTTATAAATTTAGCGTACCCAATTATTTTTTCCAATTAAGGGGCAATTTAGTGTGGCCAATCCACCTATCCTGCACATCTTTGGGGTTGTGGGGGCGAAACCCACGCAGACACGGGGAGAATGTGCAAACTCCACACGGACAGTGACCCAGGGCCGGGATTCGAACCTGGGTCCTCAGCGCCGTAGGCAACAATGCTAACCACTGTGCCACCGTGCTGCCCGTCATGTGCCCTTATAAGGCGATTACAATTTCAGAGAAGAGTAGCCAACCAAAATTAACAAAAATATTGTTGTCACCACTGGACAGATGTAGCATGAAATCAGCTTGGCCTTTAACACCTGCAGGAGAGTTCAACCCAACATCCAGTACTTCTTTGTCTCTTGAGACTCCGCATTCAGGGTATGTTGCACATGCTTATATTAGTCAAACAGGACAAATGGACGTAAAGTTTGAGAATCACCATGTCTAAGAATAAGGCCAGATCTTTGGAATGAAGGAGTGTCCTTATTGGAGATTATCAAGTTCCAGACTGTCACCTGATTCAAGTAAATTATCATAGTCAGAGATAGCAACTGTTATTATATCTCAGCACAGCTAGTGGAAGGAATATGTTGCCTGTCCGTGAGAGAGGCAACCTACATATCAATACTTGTGCAATATAACCAGGTAAGAGGTGTGCAACCTCCTCCGAGAGTAACCTCAGACAACTCAGAGAACTGAGGGCCCAGAAGTCAATCAACTTCTTTGGATCTCAAGATGGAACCGAAAGTGAACAGCTTGTACCATGTCATGCCGATGAACTAGTTAGTCTTCACCAAGACCCTGTCCCAGCATGGAAACCTGATATAATAGGCACCACTGAAACATGGCCAATGGGCAGAAATTGCAGCTCAGCATTGCTGTGTACAGAATTTTCAGCTGGGATAGAGAGTGGGATTAAAAAAACGGAGGGGAACACAATAGTAGTTACTGAAACAGCTGTGAAAAGGGACGATGCACGAGAAGGATCACCAAATGAGACCAGGTGGATTGTAGTGTGGAACAAAAATGGGTCAATCACACCACAGGGAGTTTACTGCAGACCCCTCAAACATAAGAGGGAGATAAAGGGGCAAATAAATAGACAAACTGTTGAGATGAGCAGCAACAAATTGGCAGTAATGGGGCTTTCCACTGCTGCAATATTAACTGGGATCAAATCAGTGCACAAGGTATAGAGGGAACAGAATTTTTAAACTACATTCAGGAGCACTCTTTTAACCAGTGCATTGTAAAGCCAACAAGAGAAGTATGGTTCTGGATTTAGTTTAAGGGTATCAAAATGAGGAAGAGGTATCGGAGTCAGAGCATTTTGGTGGCAGTAATTGTAATTCACTTAGCTTTGGCCCAGTTATGGGGAAGATCAAAAGTAGACCGCGGTTAAAAGGTTTAAATTGGACAAAAAATAATTTTACCAAGCTGAGGATATGATTTGGTTAAAGTGGGCCAGAAATAGCTACTTGAAGGTAAATCAATGCCAGAGCAGTGGGAAGCATTCAGGAAGGAGACCGAGGTAAGAACAAGCATGTTGCCACAAAGTAGGACTACAAAAGCAGAGAGAGAGACTATCAATGATTTCCAAAGGAATAGGACGGGCACTTGAGGGAAAGAAACTTAACAGCCTATGGGGATAGAGCAAAGGAATGGGACTGAGCAGATTGCTCTATGGAAAACCAAGCATGGAATGATTAGGCTAAATGCCCTCCTTCTGTTCTGTGTTGATGCTGTGACTCTCTTTAGAATTAGGAAGACCAAATACTACTTTTTCAAATTCATTTGGGAATGTGGGCATATGTGGCCAGGCCAGCATTAAATGCCCACCCCTAATTACCCTCGAGAAGGTGGTGTTAAGCTGTCTTCTTGAACCACTGCAGTCCTGTGGTGTAGGGATACCCACAGTGCTGTTAAGGAGGGAGTTCCAGGATTTTGACCCAGCGACAGGGAAGGAATGGCAATATATTTCATAGTCAGGATGGTGAGTGACTTTGAGGGGAACTGCCAGGTGGTGGTGTTCTCATGTATCTGCTACCCTTGTCCTTCTAGGTGGTAGTGGGTTTGGAAGTTGCTCTCTGAAGAGACTTAGTGAGTTCCTGCGGTCTATCTTGTAGATGCTATATACTGCTGCTACTGTGTGTCAGTGGTGGAGGGAGTGAATGTTTGTGGATGGGGTGCCAATCAAGCAGTCTGCTTTGTCCTGGATGCTGTCAAGCTTCTTCAGTGTTGTTGGAGCTGCACTCATCCAGGCAAATGAGGTGTATTCCGTCAAGCTCCTGACTCTAGCTGGTGGACAGGCTTTGGGGGGGTCAGTAGGTGAGTTACTTGCTGCAAGATTTGTGGTCCTAGACCTGCTCATGTAGCCACAGCATTTATATGGCTAGTTCAGTTTAGTTTCTGGAACATATTGGTCCCTTAATATTTGCATTGAGGAAATGTGATAGCATGGAATACAGTCAAGTTGAACAATGAAGTTTGTTAAGTGAGAAAGCCGCCCCAGATCTTCACTCGGTTATCTAATGAGATGCAGGGGCGTTACTTTGTGCAACGTTCCCTCAAGGGTTTAGGTAAGTTGGATCCTGCATGTTAATCACCTGAGGAAGAAGTAACCTTTTTTGTCACATTACTTATTTCTCTTGTGTTGCTTTGCAGGCCCATGCTTTGGGTAAACAACACTAACTTCCTTTTATACCTTGCTGTTAATGTAGAAAAACCTTTGTCTCACCACTAAAGTGCTTTTTGAATGCTGCATCTTCAGACATCTGTGACAATCTAAAATATGTGTGTCGGGCACAAAGTCAGCAGCTGGTGATAAAATTCAAAATGACCCCACTCTGCATGCAGTAACCTGCCATTAACACACACACCTTGAAATGTGTTAATACAAATAGACTGATTTTAATAAGTGACAGCAGCTACACATTACCATCTCCCTTTTGCTCAACAAATTACTCTCAATTAAGAAAACATTAATTACATCTTAAATATAGAATTTGGTGAAATGTCCAGGAGACTGCTGATAATTTTAAGTCACTCTTATCAACAGCCTGCAAATATTCTTTAGATGTCACAGTGTCGATTCTTATTATCATATTCAAAGGAAGAATTTATAAACGTGGAAGAATAATAGTGGATTTAGCTATCATTACCTCTTGAACAAACATTCTTTGGGCCAGATTTTCAAGGAGTCACAAAACCATGTGGACCTTTATAAATGTTGAGCAGATCCCGGATGTGGAAGTCCCTCCTCCATTTCTGACATCCAATTTTTGCCGATGGGGGAAGGGGCAGTGCATGAGTTGCACCTCTGAAATTCGGCTCTTTTGTCCTTGTTTGAACCAAGGCTGTAATGAGGTCAGGAGCTGAGTGACCCTGGCAGAACCCAAACCGACCATCCGTGAGCAAGTCATTGAGTAATTGCCACTTGATAGCACTGTTGATGACTCCTTCTGTCACTTTGCTGATGATGGAGAGTAGACCGATAGGGCGTTAAATTGCTGGGTTGGATTTGTCCTGATTCTTGTGAACAGGACACCTTGGGCAATTTTCCACATTGTCGGGTAGATGCCAGTGTTGGAGATGTACTGGAACAGCTTGGCTAGGGGTGCGGCAAGTTCTGGAGCACAAGTCATCAGTAGTACTGCCGGGATTTTGTCAGGGCCCACAGCGTTTGCAGTATCCAGTGACTTAAGCCGTTTCTAGATATCACGTGGAGTGAATTGTCATGGATTGATGGAATAGATTTGAATGCGTATTAATGAAGAGTGGATGAAGTCCGTTTAATTGACATTATCTGAAATGTTTTAAAATATTGTAAAAGTCCTTCCTGTCTCTTTCCTTTGTTCCCATTTCTTTTATGTTATTTTATTATTTTGGTCCATGGACCCATAATCGGAATGTGCTTTTAAGCATAAGACTCGAAGTTGAAGCAGCCTGCTTGTCAGGACATTGTCCAGGTTTTGTTTTTGGAGAGGAGAAGTCCGACTCCTCAGCACCAAGTGGATCTTAAAAATCAAGTTTGGAGGGATTGGATCGATCGGTTCGCTGGTAACCAATGGGTTGGCCAGGGTCAGTGTTCTGCCTGACAATGGTCAGTTATTGGTTCGTGCGTGATGCTTTCTGAGAGAACTGGGTAGAAGTATTTAGACAAGAATGCTCTCTTTCTCTCCCCTGCTTACTGAAGTGAAAGAACTGCTCTATTGTTCTGGAAGCAGTGAGTGCCCAGCACATCCTTTGCTGTGAACTTGGAATGATGCTGAGTCTGCAGAGAAAGTAGACAACCTTGCCAGAGAAAACCATCTCAAGCCTAGAAGAAAGAATTAGCAAAACAAAAGCTGAATTTCAGAAAGACACTAACTAGAAATCATCTCAGTGCATAAAAGATGCTTATCCTTTTATTTATTACTATTTTCTTTACCTTCCCACCACCCTTTCCCCTCTGTGTTGTTTGTTTGTCTGTGTGTGTGTGTGTAAAGAGTGGGGATACTTAGGAAGGAGGGGTTGGGAAAGGGGTATTAGAAAATCAGTTACATTTTCTGCCCATTTAATTATACTGTACATAATAAAAGGTTACTTGTCTTAAAGCTATAAACCTGGTGACTGCTGTTTATTGTACTCAACCAAGGACCTTGGGAATTCTAAATAAAATTCAATTTACCTGTGTTGCGACTCCGAGTCAAATGGGGCTGGAATTGACTGCACACTTGCCCAGGGTGTCATGGCATAGTTTGGGGGCTCACCTGGGATCTTTGGAGTGGTCGTAAATGATGATTTGGGATAGTGTATATATTAAAGAGGCACCAGGTTTGTAATAGCATTAAAGGATGGCTCTGGAAGCTGCTAAGGCCTTTCTTCAGGTGGAGGACTTGTCTTTGGTTTATTAACAAAGGCTTCAAAGAGACAAATTAATTGAATTGGCAAGTGATTTAAAAATAAAGGTGCGTGTTAAAGCTAAGAAGGCTGAGATATACGATGCATTAGTTGAGTGCTTGGGCCTGTTAGAAACATAGCAGAGCCCACAAGCAAATAGTCCAAGTGGTGTAACATCAGAATCACATTTTGGTGGGGAAACCAATCTGGAGAGAATTCAGTTGCACTTTGAGCATGTGAGGGCATTTTTAGAAATTGACATGCTAGAAAGAGAGTTTGAAATTCAGAAAAAAGATGAGCAGCACATCTACGCTTGTGGGTTTCCCACTGGTGTGGGGTGGCCACAATGGGAAATCCCATTGGCAGGTGACGGGAATGGAGAATTCTGCTGCAGGCGAGGGTGCGCCCCCCCAGGAAAACTCAGCAGGACTGGAGAATCCCACCTGAGGAGTTTCAAAGAGCATTTGAAATGAGAAAACCTGATGTGGAAATGGAAAGATTAGCAAGGGAAGAATGGGAAAAGGAGGGAGAAGGAATATCAACTTAAAAGATTGAAGCTAAAGACAGAAGTTGAGGAAAATCAAAATGATGGAGTATCTCTTCTCAGTCCAAATCATAGTGGGGACATTTTTGAATATGTACAGGCCCTACCAAAATTTGAGGAAAAGGATGTAGAGGCATCTTCATGGCATCTGAGAAAGCAGCAACTGAAATGGAGCGGCCAAAGGAAAAGTGGATATTACCCATGCAAAGAAAACTGACAGGGTGGGTGCATGACGCTCATGCTTCCCTGTTAGAGGAGCGTCTACAGATTACAACAAGATAAAAAAGATTATTCTGGGTGCTTATGAATTAATTCTTGCATACAGTCAAAAGTTCAGGAATTGAAGGACAGAACCAGGAGAGAATTAAGTTGAATTTGAAACGGTTAAGCAGAACAGACTAGGTGGGTACGAGCATTGCGAGTTGAAACTATCTATAAGGCTCGGTGAGAAATCACTCTCGTGGAAGAATTTAAGAATTCACTACCTTCTGTGATAAGAACCCATGTGTTAAAGACCGAAGGGTGATGACGGCTAGACAAGCAGCAATAATGGTTTACAGTTATGAGCTGATCCATATTCTGAGCTGATCCATAAATTTAAACCTTTATTCCGTCATCATTTTGAAAAGGATAGGAAGTGGGAGAGTGAAACGAAGGCAGGTAGCCTTCAAGGTAAGGAATGGATAGCTGGGAAGCTCAAGATCCCTTTGAGACCAGGAAGGAAGGTACTGCAGGCGGGGGGGGGGTGAGACTCGAATGCCTATGAATTACCATTTCAATAAAGTGGGACACATTTATTCAGCATGTTGGAAGTTGCAAGAAAAACCCATGGGACTTGTTCGGTTTGATGAGAGGCTTTCCTTTGTATGAAGAGTTGAGATGCTTTCCTTTGTATGAAGAGTCCAACAAAACTATAGTATGCCTGCATCATCTTCCCCCAGACTGCATCAGGTCCCACCGGTCTGCAGTGGCCCAGACATCCAGCAAGTATTGGACAAGTAAGTTTATGCAGAATTCAAGGAATTCTGCGTCCAATACAAACATAGGCCCAGCCCAGGAAATCCCAAGTCAGTAGGGATTTACACCAGACAGATTGGATCTCCATCCAATTTTTATCTTTTCTGGTTTGCGAACATTATGTCAAAGGTGCAGCAAAGAGAAATATTTACCACCTTATATTTACTCACTGAATGAAGTCATGACTTTTTGAGGTATTGTTACAAAAGTGAAAATTAAGCCAGTTACAAAAGTGAAAATTAAGCCAGTTACATTTTTGTGAAATATACAGAAGCTGACTTTTATCAGGGTTTTTAAGGTTTTGGGCCACTTTTGTAGAAGAGGATTTTGTCATAAAGCTGGAGTGCACATGAGGGGCGGGATTCTCTCCTACCCGGCGGGGGGTCCCGGCATAGCGGAGTGGCGCCAACCACTCCGGCATCGGGCCTCCCCAAAGGTGCGGAATTCTCCGCACCTTTGGGGGCTAGGCCCATGCCGGAGTGGTTGGCACCACGTCGACTGGCACCAAAACCGACGGCAATGGCCTTTGACACCTGCCGGGCGGCGGCGAGGCTGGCCAAAAGGCCTTCGCTGGTTCGCCCATGCACCGGTGCGTCAGCTGCCGCTGATGTCACCACCGGCACATGCGCGGTAGGGGGGGTTCTCTTCCGCCTCCGCCATGGTGGCGGCCGTGGCGGCGGCAGAAGAAAAAGAGTGCCCCCCCCCCGGCGCTGGCCCACCCGCCGATTGGTGAGTGGGGGCACCCCCCGGGGTCCAATCGGCCACCGCCCCCTCCCCCCCAGGATCCCGGGGGCCCGCTCGCTCCGCCAATCCTGCCGCCACCAGAGGTGGTTTAAACCACGGCAGCAGGAGAGGTCTCTCAGCGGCGGGACTTCGGCCCATCGCGGGCTGGAGAATCGCCGCAGGGGGCTCGCCGATCGGCGTGCGCGATTCCCGCCCCCGCCAATTCCCGGGTGCCAGAGAATTCCGGCCACGGCGGGGGCGGGATTTTCGCCGATCCCGGGCGATTCTCCGACCCTGCAGGGGGTCGGAGAATTTCGCCCATTGTTTTCCACAGTGTTTAGAAATAATGGCTAAGCTGAAGATATCACACCATCTTCCATTAAGGTACAAGAACGGTAATGCCTTTACAGCTATATTGATTACCAGAAATTGATGATATTGGCTGATGTAATAATATTGTACAGTGCCGAATCTTTAACACACTTTATGCCTTACATTAGATAAATATTCCTGTCCCATTTTCTTCATTTCACAGTTATGTGCCTCTGGTTTTGGATTCAGTTATCACACAGCTGCCCATCTCAGGAGGTGTAAAAACCTGGTACGCAGCTTGACCCCATGTTTGCTTTAACACTTCATCTATTCCATTATCAAGACCACATTCTCTCAAATTGACTGATTTTACCCCCATCACTCTCCTACTGCAACCAAATATTAGACTGTATCAATTGCTTTAAAGTTCTACTGCTACAACATGTTTGTAGCCAGCCTCTGACCTCTACAAATGACAAATAATTTGGGGACATTGCAGTCAACATCCTCAACCACACAAAGATACAATCTCCTATTGAACCATCCTTTCTGCCCACACAATTTGTCCTCCGATCCTTTCTCATTTTCAAGACCCTTCATGGTCCTACCAACCAAATCTCCATCCACATATTCAGACCCATCATCTCGTGTTGTTCCACTCCCTCCACAATACTGCTGGGTTCTCTCTTTTAGTCACCATTTCCTTTTCCTCTATATTTCCCGACTATTGTAGCCTCCCTGCATGCTTTCAAAAGCTTCCTCAAAGCCCATTTCCTCGTTCAAGACTTGAGCTCTTCTCCAACCCACAGCTTTTCCCTTTTTGCATTCTCCTTGGCTGCCCTCATTTCCTTTTCTATTGAGAGGTCCTCCTGAATACCCCAAAAAACATATGTTGTCTAACCATTCCTAGCATTATACATAACCTTTTGGAAAAGGTACATTCCATCCATCTGTGCAAAAAAGCTCAAAATGTTGATGATATTTACACCTCTTCCTTAGCAACATTTTGTATGGATTAGAATGTTTCAATCAGTCCATAAAACATGGGCGGGATTCTCACCGCGGGGCCGGGCCGGAGAATCGCCGGGACCAGCGTGATTTGCCCGCCCAGACGCCGGTCCGCAGATTCTCCAGGGAGCGGTGAATCAGTGCCATTGGCACCTGCACAGCGACGGTCGGGGCCAGCTCTACGGAGCCCTCCCGGCGATTCTCAGCCTGGGATAGGCCGAGCGGCCACACAAAAAAAGCCGCATCCCACCGGCGCCATTCACACCTGCTCTTACCCGGCGGGACCTTGGCGTGGATGTATCAGGGGGCAGCCTGGTTTTGGGGGGGGGGGGGTCCGATCCGACCCGACCCGACCCTGGGGGAGGCCTCTGCTGTGGCCTGGCCTGCAATCGGGGCCTACAGCTCGGCGGGCCAGCCTCTCTGGCTGGGGGCCTCCTTTGTTCTGCGGCAATCCCTGTAGCCCTACGTCATGTTGCGTCGGGGCCGGCACAGAGAAGGGAGCCACTGCGCATGTGCGCATTGGCGCCGGTCCCACTGCGCATGGACAGACCCGCGGCGCCCGTTTGACACCAGGGATCGGGAGCTGGAGCGGCGTGAGTCGCTCCAGAGCTGTGCTGGCCACCTGTAGGGGTCAGAATTTCTGCTCCTGAGGGTATGTTGATGCCGTCGAGAAGCCCGACAGCGTTTACGACGGCATCAACACTTAGCCTCAGGATCAGAGAATCCCGCCCAATATTCTTGCAGAGTGCTGATTCTAACATTGAAATGAGTTCAGCTTCATATGTATCAGAATTTCGGCACTTGAAAATTAGTACTGAAGAATATAGATTGTTGGTCCCAATGAGTATTTTCATTCTTAGAGTGTGAGCTGATAGTTTCTTTTCTGGAGCTCAGGATATTTAGTGTCACAAGCTATGTCAGAGATTTCCCAGCAGTATGCTCTGAGATGAACCTGGTTGTCTGTCGGAGATTAGATTTGTAGAGCTGTGGGCAATTGTGTAGTTACAGCCACTCCAAATTAAAATCAAAGTTTTGAACTAACCTCCCACATACCCTGAAGGTTTATTAAATCTGCCAGATAATCCACTTACACTTTCAACTTGATGCTGAAACGGTAACAGTATCATGTAGCATTCACTCCTAATTGCATAGGAGAGATAGATGGGTTGCTGGGCTCTGGGTTTGTTGTTGCATTAGCTAAAACATCTTCCAGGGTAGTTTCATGCATTTGGAGGCACAGATCATAAGGTGGTACAAACAAAGAAGGCCATGCTCCCCATTTATTTCATCCATCTTGGTAGATCCTAAAACCTCCCCATTACATCATTTAATTGTTTCTGAAACGATTTCAGAGACTTCGCTTCCCCTACTTTATCGATTTGTTACTTATACTTTGTGTGAACAATTTCCTATCAGTTCTACATTTACATTTTAATAGTTTGAACCTGTGCCCTTTTTTCCTAATTGGGAATTTACTTTAAAGTAATCCCAATGTATATATATTTTTATGGGGTGTTCTGTCTTGCATATCTCCAGAATATCAGTTCTCAAAATCCCCTTCAAATCTGAAAAGACCAGGGGCAAAATTCGCCGACCCCACGCAGGGTTGGAGAATCGCCCGGGGCCGCCGAAAATCCCGCCCACGCCATGGCAAAAATTCAACGCCACCCGGGAATTGGCGGGGGCGGGAATCGCGCCACATTGAGCGGCGAGCCCCCTGCGGCGATTCTCCGGCTCGCGATGGGCCGAAGTCCCGCCGCTGGGAGGCCTCTCCCGCCACCAAGGTTTGAACCACCTCTGGTGGCGGCGTGAACGCCGGCGCAAGCGGGCCCCCGGGGTCCTAGGGGGGGCGCGGGCCGATTGGACTCCGGGGGGTGCCGCCACGGTGGCCAGGCCCACGATCGGGGCCCACCAATCGGCGGGCGGGCCAGTGCCGTGGGGGCACTCTTTCTCTTCCGCCGCCGCCACAGCCTACACCATGGTGGAGGCGGAAGAGAATCCCCCAGCGGCATGTGCTGGTGGTGACATCAGCGGCAGCTGACACACCGGCGCATGCGCGAACCGGCAAAGGCCTTTCGGCCGGCGCAGGGCGGCGGGTGTCAAAGGCCGCTAGTGCCGGTTTTGCCGCCAATCGGCATGGTGCCAACAGCTCCTGCGTGGGCCTAGCCCCCAAAGGTGCGGAGAATTCCGCACTTTTGGGGAGGCCCGACGCCGGAGTGGTTGGTGCCACTCCGGTACACCAGGACCCCCCCCCCCCCCCCCCCCCCCCACCCCCCCCCCGCCCCGCCGGGTAGGGGAGAATCCTGCCCCTAGTTTCTCAATCTTTGCTTACAATTCATATTTTGTGATTAAGAATCAGCTTCGTGGCTCCTCTTTGTATTCCATTCAGCACTTAAAAGTAATTCTTGCATGTCGTTGACTGGAACTGAACACAGTCGTCATAGTGTGGTCTGACCAGAGCCATACACTTCGTTGATACACTTCCATTGACATCACTATTGTTCTGGTGGTATTTGTTCAATATTCTATTTGCTTTGTTGATTGATTACCTACATTAGTTGTACATGTTGATCATTAAAATTCCTAGGCCCTCTTTAAATTCATCCTTAGCTGTTTCAGAAACATTATTGGAATATGTTTATTGCTAATATCTCCTTCCAATGTACTACTTTACACTTGTTTTAGTACTTAATCTGCCACTTTTCTGCCTGCTCTATACATTTGTTTTTCTAATTCATGTTATAATTTCTATGCTGTGGCTAGCACTGTTGCTTCACATCGACAGGGTCACAAGTTTGAATCCCGGCTTGGGTCACTGTCTGTGCGGAGTCTGCACGTTCTCCCCGTGTCTGCGTGGGTTTCCTCCATCTGTTCTGGTTTCCCCCACAAGTCCAGAAAGATGTGTTTTTAGGTGAAATGGACATTCTGAATTCTCCCTCTGTGTACCCGAATAGGTGCAGGAGTGTGGCAACTGGGGGATTTTCACAGTAACTTCATTGCAGTGTTAATGTAAGCCTACTTGTGACAATAATAAGGATTATTGTTATTATTACTGTCCACAGCAATGTTCTGAGTGTTGCGTGGTTCATGGCAATCTCGTTCTTATGGCCTGGATCTTTAAAATGCCATCTGCTCATCGGGCCTATTAAAACTGATGACAGGAAGCTGTCAGCACAATGAGCCACTGTGTGTTTATATATGAATGCAAGTACACTAGGTATTGGGGTAGTGTTTAATAAATGGAGACAAGTGATCAATGTCATATCCTTACAACTGAATTACTAGCCTCACGCTGTTCAGTTGACCTACCTACTAGCAATCTCTAGTACCCTGCCCCAATGCAATCTAACAGTATGATGAAAGGTCACGGACCTGAAACTTAACTCATTTTCACTCTCGCACAGATGCTGCCTGGATTTCCGGCGTTTTCTGTTTTAATTTCAGATTTCCAGCATCCTCAGGACTTTGCTTTTCCCATACCCAACGTCTATAGCTTCATCGCAGTGTTGCACAATTAACACTGTTGCAAACCTCACACCCTCATCTCACAAACTGCACAGACTATCAACTATTCAACCATGACTTGCAGAACAAAGTGAAGTACAACTGCAAGCAGCAGCATCGATCTGGCAATGGGCAGGTATAGTTGCATGTCCTTACCCCAATGGAGGATCTGGTACTTGCCATTATTGGAACAATCATGACTGATAGTGTGGCCAGTGGTGAGGGTGAACCTATCAAAAATAGTAGTTTCTTCATTCCTAATCCTCCGAATATCCCACATACCCCTCACCATACAATCTATGCAGATTTCAAAAATGCATGTGGTTTAAGGATCCACCACTTACATATCCCAACCACCCCTCCATCCCAAAGAGGTTCATGCTGTAATGTACAATTAGGGATAAGGACATTAATTGCCCTTGATAAATTGGTAATAAATTGCATTCTTGTTCTGCTGCAATTCTCACTGTTCTAGGTACACTCACAATACTGTTTAGAGGTAATTCCATAATATTACTCCAGTGGCAGTGAAGGAAAGTTTCAAGTCAAGATGATGTGTGATTTGGTGGGGACTTAGAAGTGATGGTGTTCCCGTGTGGAATGAAGTATACGGATGCCAGAAAAACCGAAGAAATCTGAGCAGTTGAATAATCCATGGGATTAGGGGCAGCAGGGTAGCATGGTGGTTAGCATAAATGCTTCACAGCTCCAGGGTCCCAGGTTCGATTCCCAGCTGGGTCACTGTCTGTGTGGAGTCTGCACGTCCTCCCCCTATGTGCGTGGGTTTCCTCCGGGTGCTCCGGTTTCCTCCCACAGTCCAAAGATGTGCGGGTTAGGTGGATTGGCCATGCTAAATTGCCCGTAGTGTCCTAATAAAAGTAAGGTTAAGGGGGATGTTGTTGGGTTACGGGTATAGGGTGGATACGTGGGTTTGAGTAGGGTGATCATGGCTCGGCACAACATTGAAGGCTGAAGGGCCTGTTCTGTGCTGTACTGTTCTATCTATGTTCTATTATTTGAAGTTGACATTGCTTGGCAAACAGCAAAATAATGTGGAATTACAACTGTTCTAAAATCATGGAGGTGATGTTTCAACCTTCCTTCACACCTTTCCCTTGAGATTTATATGGCTCTTGTGATTTTATTCACACTTTGTCAGAGGAAATGCTACTTTTTTATCTGTATTTATTGTGACAGGACAAAAAAGGCAAGCAGATTTGGATGACTCAGGTCACCAGTGGTGGCACGACGGAAAAGTATCAATGTTACCGATTAATAGCAATAAATGTAGGTGTCACCGTTGTGCTTCAGGCAATACCTTCGCAATATTACCATCAAGGTTATCACAACAATAGGAAATAAGTGTGACTGATAGGGCAGCACGGTAGCATGGTGGTTAGCATAAATGCTTCACAGCTCCAGGGTCCCAGGTTCGATTCCCGGCTGGGTCACTGTCTGTGTGGAGTCTGCACGTCCTCCCCGTGTATATGTGGGTTTCCTCCGGGTGCTCCGGTTTCCTCCCACAGTCCAAAGATGTGCGGGTTAGGTGGATTGGCCATGCTAAATTGCCCGTAGTGTCCTAATAGTAAGGTTAAGGGGGGGGAGTTGTTGGGTTACGGGTATAGGGTGGATACGTGGGTTTGAGTAGGGTGATCATTGCTCGGCACAACATCGAGGGCCGAAGGGCCTGTTCTGTGCTGTACTGTTCTATAATCTATAACTGATCCATGTAAAAGTGGTAAAATCATAGGGGATTTTAATCTACATGTTCATTGGTCAAACCAGGTACGTCAGGGCAGCCTTGAGGAGGAGTTCATAGAATGTAATTATGATAGTTTTCTCGAACAGTATGTAATGGAACCGACAAGGGAGCAAGCTATACCAATATCTTGTCCTGTGTAATGAGATAGGAATAATTAATGATCTCATAGTTAGGGATCCTCTCAGAAGGAGCGATTACAGTATGTTGAATTTAAAATACAGATGGTGTGTGAGAAGGTAAAATCCAATACCAATGTCTTGTGCTTAAACAAAGGAGACTACAATGGGATGAGGGAGGAGATGGCTGGGGTAGATTGGGAGCAAAGACTTTGTGGTGGAACAATTGAGGAACAGTGGAAGTCTTTCAAAGAGATTTTTCACAGTGCTCAGAAAAAGTACATACTGGTGAAAAAGTAAGGACTGTAGGAAAAAGGATAATCAGCCATGGATATCTAAGGAAATAAAGTAGGGATCAAAATGAAAGAAAAGGCACACAAAGTGGCGAAGATTAGTGGGAAACTAGAGGATTGGGAATCTTTAAAGGTTAACAGAAAGCCATGAAAAAAGCAATAATGAAAAGTAAGAAAGATTATGAGAATAAACTAGCTCAAAATATAAAAAAAGATAGCAAATGTTTCTACAAATATATAAAACAAAAAACGTAGCTACGGTAAACATTGGTCCTTTAGAGGATGAGAAGGATTTAATAATGGGAAATGAGGAGATGGTCGAGACATTGGACAAGTATTTTGTGCTGGTCCTCACAGAGGAAGACACAAATAATGTGCCAAAAACTGTTGGTAAGGAGGCTATGGCAGGTGAGGACCTATAAATGATCATTGTCACTAAGGAGGTAGTGTTGGGCAAGCTAAAGGTAGACAAGTCTCCTGGCCCTGATGGAATGCATCCCAGGGTACTAAAAGAAGTGGCGGGGGAAATAGCAAATGCGTTTGTGGTAATTTATCACAATTCGCTGGACTCTGGGGCGGTTCCGGCAGATTGGAAAACAGAAAATGCGATGCCACTATTTAAAAAGTGAGGTAACTATAGGCCAGTTAGTTTAACTTCTGTAGTGGGGAAAATACTTGAACCTATCATTTCGGAAGAAATAGTGAGATATCTGGATAGAAATTGTCGCATTGGGCAGACCAGCATGGGTTCATGAAAGGCAGGTCATATCTTTATATTTTTTTAAAATACCCAATTCATGTTTTCCAATTAAGGGACAATTTACCGTGGCTAATCCACCTACCCTGCGTACCTTTGGGTTGTGGGGCAAAGCCCATGCAACACGGGGAGAATGTGCAAACTCTACACGGAAAGTGACCCAGAGCCGGGATCGAACCTGGGACCTCGGCGCCGTGAGGCAGCAGGGCTAACCCACTGCACCACCGCACTGGCAGGCAGGTCATATTTGACTAATTTAGTGGACTTCTTTGAGGACATTGCGAGCGCGGTGGACAATGGGAAACTGGTGGGTGTGGTGTATCTAGATTTCCAGAAGGCATTCAACAAGATGCTGCACAAAAGGCTGCTGCATAAGATGAAGGCGCATAGTGTTATGGGTAATGTATTGGCTTGGATATAGGATTGGTTAACTGACTGAAAGCAAAGTGTGGGGATAAATGGGTGTTTTTCTGGTTGGCAATCAGTGGCTAGTGGTGTGCCTCAGGGATCAGTGTTGGGTCCGCAATTGTTCACATTTTACATCAATGATTGGAGTTGGGGACCAAGTATAATGTGTCAAAGCTCATGGATGACACTAAGATGAGTGGTAGAGCCAAGTGTGCAGAGGACACTGAAAGTCTGCAGAGGGCTGTAGATAGTTTAAGTGAGTGGGCAATCGTCTGGCAGATGAAGTACAATGTTGCTAAATGTGAGGTCATCCATTTTGGCAGGGGTAAGTGCAAAATGGACTATTATTTAAATAGTAAAAATTTGCAGCATACTGCTGTGCAGAGGGAGCTGGGTGTCCTTGTGCATAATCACAAAAAATTGGTTAGCATTTGCAGCAAGTAATTAAGAAAGCAAATGGAATTTTGTCCTTCATTGCTGGAGGGATGGAGTTTAAAAGCAGGGAGGTCATGTTGTTGCTTTGTAGGGTGCTGGTGAGGCCGCATCTAGAGTGTTGTGTACAGTTTTGGTCTCTTTACTTGAGAAAGGATGTACTGGCACTGGAGGGTGTGCAGAGGAGATTCACTAGGTTGATTCCAGAGTTGAGAGGATTAGCTTCTGAGGAGAGACTGAATAGATTGGGGCTATACTCATTGGAATTTAGAAGAATGAGGGGGGATCTGATAGAACCACATAACATTCTGAAAGGGTGGTTGAAACTAGGGGATGTAGCCTCAAAATAAGGGAGCAGATTTAGAACTGAGTTGAAGAGGAACTTCTTCACCCAAAGGGTGGTGAATCGGTGGAATTCCCTGTGAAGCAGTTGAGGCCACCTCGTTAAATGTTTTTAAGGCAAAGGTAGATACATGTTTGAACAGTAAAGGAATAAAAGGTTAGGGTGAGTGGGCAGGTAAATGGAGCCGAGTCCACAAAAAAAATAGCCATGGTCTTATTGAATGGCGGAGCAGGCTCGGGGTGCCAGATGGCCTACTCTTGCTGTTAGTTCTTATGTTCTTATGTAAGAGGAATTGGATGCAATGTACAAAAATCTAGCATCTGCCTCCAACCCATTCTCAAAATCTACTGCTTCATAAGGTGGCATGGGAGTACAGTAGTTAGCACTGCTGCACCAAGGACCCGGGTTCGATCCCGGCCCCGGGTCTCTGCTCGTGTGGAGTTAGCACACTCTCCCCATGTCTGCATGGGTCTCACCCCCACAAACCAAAGATGTGGTAGGTGGATTGGCCACGCTAAATTGCCCCTTAATTGAAAATTTATATTTTAAATCTACTCCTTCATGTCAAATCTTGTTTTCGCCAATAAATCAGATTAAAATAGAAAATCAGCTCCCCAAATAATTGACACATTTCAATAAAGGTGGATAATTTGAGTTAATACGAAAGCAATATGGCAACACGTGGTAATCTATTGTTTAAATTGATCACCTACATTTTGTCCACAGGAGCAACAGAAAGGATCACTCTCGTAAGGATGCAGCTGGCTTGTTGTAATAACTTAATATGATGGAAACAGTCCCTAGCGTCAACAAGAATTTCTCATATTGGATTTTAATTAGCATTAACAACCGGTACTACTTGTATTCTGGAATAACATGGCATTTTGACTTCGTTTTATAACTGGTACGTTCTTACAGTGATGAGTTCAGATCATCTCCAAGTCGCTGAAGGAACACTGCAGATGGAAACAAAGTGACGAACATAGGGCCGATTGTCAAAACGAAAGGGTTGACTTTTGTTTGTGTCAATGGCACATTAAGTAAACACTGGATAGCTATATATTGTGCCAAAGACATCTGAAGCAGAACATCATTATGGTATAAAAATTATTTTTTCCTTCTACATTGGAGTGCTGAAAATTGGGTGCATTGAAACTCCAAATAGGCTTGAGTTACAGAATCCTAGTCCAAACCATTGTTCTCAGTACTAAAAAAAATCATTACCATTGTATTCCATGATCTGAGCAGTTGCCAGTTCTCTTTATTACAAATGTGTGTCGAGATTTTAGGATGCATGAAACCAACATCAAATGGTATGTACACCAATGTATGAATTAATAGATAATCTGTTATGTATTACTCTCTAACTTTATTACATTATCTCTACATTAAGACACTTCTCTTTGAAAGTTTCTAGATTGGAGGCATCTTAAAATGCATGTGCAAATTGTAAGCAGCCACTTGCATGTTATTTGTCGGGAATTGTTCAATACTGATCGATATTTATTTCTTTTGGTTCAGGATCAATATGAAATTGAAGATGACATGTCCGCATCAGAGGTGAGCCATCAGTCAATGCTGTTAATTCATTTCTTTTTTTAAAATAATTGTATTAGTACCTGTTGAGGAACAAAAGAGAAGGTTATAACAATAAATTAGGCTTTGGTGAATATATCGCAAGCTAATATTATTGGGAGTGGTGCAATACATTTGTTTTTACAGAATCAATAAAAATGTCACCCTTCTAATTGAGCTGATCAGGGCTGGGTATTGTGACCTGTGACCTGTAATATTAGATTGATATCTACGTTCGAAGATTGAATAATTTGATATGACCTTAGAAAAATTGGGCATGATTAATACAAGAAATTGGTTTGATTGAATTGTCTTCACTTATGTTTTGTTTTGTTACGTTCTCGGTGATTACTAATAAATCCAATATTTTAATCCTCTACAAGAGTTACACAATCTCTTCAATTAGGAGAATTCAATGCTTTGACTTGTTCATCATATCTTATGGATATTGAAGCAAATACGTGATAATGATAATGGAAAAAGCATGTAAAAGACTAGGAATCCTCCAGAAATATTTCCCCCACTTTTCATTATCTGAAAGAAAGACTAAATTCATTCCGTTATAGAATATTGTGACCTCGATTGGCAGGTTGCAATTTTTACTTATTAATCTCGTTCTCTGGCTGGAGTTTTCCCCACAGGTAGTGGGTGTTGGGCTCCCGGGCCCGCACTGGATTTTACCAGTGGCAGCCGATTTGGATTGTTGCCGGGACTGCTGTCCAATTGAGGACGGTGGCCTACCCCTCAGAGTTGCTGGCCCAACCAGATGGCTGGCAACTTAGCAGGCTTAATAGCATCATTGATGGAGATAGCTGTTGCTGAGGCTAGAACAAGAGGAGTCTGTATGCTGAGGTGAACCCAATGGCCAGTTAAGTACTTTTTTTGTGCTGTTCCAAGGCTAGGCAAGCAAACCTCAGAGTTGAACCATCCAATGACACAGGTGAAGGCACAGAGGTACCATTGCTGCCAGCGGTCCTTCTGTGGGCAATGTTGAACTTTGTCTGATCATATAGTGAGTTAGCTATCACTGAGCCAAGTTCTGGAGCATGTATTGGGCTTTGAAAAATATCTTACTTGCCTGTTGATTTCCAATTGGAAATTTGCCCAGTCTCTGTGTTCACACGATATGTCAGGCACAATTTGAGACATCTACTGTTGTTACAGTTGTCCCTGTTCACAGTTAAATCTCACATATCCGAAAAAAGAATGTTGATAAGGATTTACTCACCATTTTCTCTGCTCCACTGATGTAACTTCGAGAGCAGCTTGGTGGAAAACCCCATTGCATGCACATTAATTTAAAAATTAACCCATTAACAAGAACTCTTAGCATTGATCAATAAGCCATAGCCAGGGGCAGCACGGAGGTGCAGTGGTTAGTACTGCTGCCTCACGGCGCTGAGGTCCCTGGTCGATCCCATCTCTGGGTCACTGTCCGTGTGGAGTTTGCATATTCTCCCCGTGTCTGCGTGGGTTTCACCCCCACAACCCAAAGATGTGCAGGGTAGGTGGATTGGCCACGCTAAATTACTCCTTAATTGGAAAAAATGAATTGGGTACACTAAATTTATTTTTTAAGAAATAAGCCGTAGCCAGTGATTTTGACTGGGTCAGCAGTGAAAGATTAGTATCTTGAAAAATAGTAAGCAGTAATTTTATTGTACAAATTTTGGTTCTCCAATAAATATCATTACTTGGCACTTTCAATACATTCACATTAACAATAACTGCACATCTCTGTAATTAGTAAGGTGACAAATGTTTCGAATGCATGCACATTGTGCCTGCCAACATGACATATTGGAAGGAGGAGTTGGGTGGAATCTCAGCACGTCGACCAATATTGTTTTTAATCTATGGAAATATCGGAAAATCAAACTCACGAGAAGCTTGACAGATTTGCTAGTACTCTAATAACCAGAAGAATAGTGACTGAGAAAGCGGCTCAAGGTTAGCAAAAAGATTTAAATCAATTTTGCAATAAATTTAACATCAGTAAAAGAAAAGCACACCAAAGATCCATAAGTGTGCAAAAGATGGAATTGAATCAGAACAAGGAGGTTTCTATGGGAATTTTGGAGAAATAATAGGCTTGCCAATATATTCCAGCAATTTAAAGCAATTAAAACTTCTGGGATGTATGTCCAGAGCACTGGGATTAAAGTTTAGAAAGCTACATCAAGTTAAACCCGTTAATGCATATTTTAAAAGTATTGTGTTCTTGATGTGTTGACACAAAGCAAAAATGCAGGCATTGCATACATGCTAGGTTCAGATGACACTCGCTCAAAATGATTGAAATATGTCAGAGAGGAGAGAACAGAAACTCTGGCAACTATTTTTCAATCTACTTTAAATGTGAAAACTATACCGCAAGATTTGGGAGTAGACAATGTTGCATCTTTGTTTAAGAAGGATAAAAAAGAGATAGCCAACTGATTATGAACTGTTAATCCAAAATCAGATATGGAAAAACATAAAGATTAAAAAATGCGCATTTAGAAAAAGGGGAGTTAATGAAGAAAAAACACCGCAAGTCCTTTGAATGCTAATTTTGTTTGACAAATTTCATGGAGTTTTTTTAAAAGGATGTTAAGCTTATAGATTTTCAGAAGACAGTCAGTGCATTGTCTCAGAAGAAGCAAATTCTGCGTGTGAGGAAATTATGAGGAGTAAAATTATGAGGAGAAAGGTGCTTAATAGGCAAGAAATAGAGAATTACAACTTACAGGTGTTCCTCAGAGTCGAGGAAATGGAAGTGATGTAATTCAGAGTTTAGCTTGGGTCCAATTTACTATTGGCAAAATGGCTCATTTATTATAAGTCCTACAATTTCAAAATTTACTAAAGACTGTAAAAGACTTCAGGAATGCTTTTAGGCCAACAGAATAAAAGGTATACAGGCAGAAGGTGTCATTAATGTGGATGAGCATGTGCATGGGTGGCACTGCTGCTTCACAGCTCCAGGAACCCGAGTTCAATTCCAGCCTTGGGTCACTGTCTGTGTGGAGTTTGCACTTTCTCCCCGTGTCTGCGTGGATTTCCTCCGGGTGCTCCGGTTTCCTTCCGTAGTCCAAAGGTGTGCAGGTTATGTAGATTGGCCATGCTAAATTGCCCCTTAGTGTCCTAAAGGATAGGTGGGTTTACGGGTATAGGGCGGAGGTGTGGTCTTAAGTAGGGTGCATTTTCCAAAGGCCGGTGCAGACCCGATGGGCCGAATGGCTTCCTTCTGCACTGATGATTCTATGAGATCATTTTTTGGGGGGAGAAAATATTCAGTGGGAAGCCTGTGAAGGATGAATGGGGAAATTTAGGGGGTTTAAGTGCATAGGGTGAGATTGTCTGGCCTCCATGTGATGAGTTCCTCGGTGATGGGAGGTACCCCGCCGTTGTCCGGCCGTGGGATCTTCTGGTCCCACTGTCAATGGGATTTCCCATTGAATCCACCTCATGCCGCTGGGAAACAAGCCCATAGGGCAGGAGTTTACAGCCTCCTGCAGCGTGTTCCCCAGTGGTGGGGGCAGCTCACCATTGGATTGTCTGATCCCACTGATGTCTACGGCATTTTACATAACTCGCCCATCCCACTGCCGGAGAACGCCCCTTGGGGGATTGCCTTTGGTGGGTCTGGAAAATCCTGCCTGCAGGAAGGGCTGGAAAATTCTGCCCATAATTCCCTGAAATATGGCTATGAGTAGCTAAAACCAATAAAAAATAAACCAGAAACATCTTCTATTTTAATTAGGTGTATAGCATACAAGTGATAATGAATCTGCAAATAAGATTAGTTAGCCCACAGCATTGTGTTCAGTTTATGGTTACCAATTTATAGGAAGGTCAATAAAGCCATGTAGAATGTAGTGTTGTTCACTAGGACGATGCCAGGTTGGGAAATGTATTTCCAACAGTGCAGAGTAGGCTACAAATAGAGTATTTTTATATTATGAAGAATTATTTTTACATTATTCTTTCATGGGATGTTGCCTATCCCTAATTGCTCTGGAAAGGCGGTGATGAACCAATTCAGCTCATGTAGGTAACGCGACAGTGCTGCTCAGAAGAGAGTGTCAGGATTTTGTTGCTGTGAAAGTGAAAGATTGGTCCTATGGTTCCATGTCAGGATGGTGTGACTAGTAGGTGGTGCTGTTCCCCTGTCCCTGCTGCCATTATCCTTGTAAACGGTAGAGGATGCGGCTGTGGACGGTGCTGTCGAAAGAGCACTAGTGAAATGCTGCAGTGCATCTTGTAAATGATACGCATTGTGCATTGCTGGTGGACGAATGTGGTGGATGGATGCTGAACAAGTGGGCTGCTTAGTCCTGGACGGTGTTAAGCTTCTTGGAACTACATTCATCCAGGCAAGTGGTGAGCACTCCATCACGTCTCTGACTTGTGCCTTGTAGATATGGACTGGCTTTGGGGAGTTGAGAGGTGAGTTACTGGCTGCAGAATTTCCAGTCTTTGACCTGCTCTTGCAAAGACAGTGGATGGAATTTCCTGGCCATTCTAACCGGCGGGAGCTTTGGTCCCACCAATGGTGAACCCGCACCATTCCCCGGCAGCAGGAGGTGCGTAAAACAGGAAACCCTGTTGACAGCGACAGGATCAGAAGGTCCCGTTGCCAGCCAACGGCTGCCGCGGAACATGCGTAGGGGTGCGTGGAAAATCCCGCCCAATAGTTATATGGCTAGTCCAGTTAAGTTCCTGGTCAATGCTAATCCACAGAATGTTGATGGTGGAGGATTCAGCAGTGGGAATGCTGTTGTGGCACCAACGTTACTTGACACTTTTCAGTCGAAGCCCGAATGTTGTCCAGGTCCTGTGGCATGCAGAAATGGACCATTTCAATAGCTGAGGATCCATGAATGGTACTGAATACTGTAGAATCATCAACAAAACTACTCATTTCTGACCTTATGCTGGAGAGTCATTTTAAAGAGTTAGTAGGGAAAGACTATTTCTGCTGTGTGGAATCGTTATAGGAATGAAGAGAGTAATTGGGAATAAATTGTTTATATGGTAGGTTGTTGAAGCATGGCTTGCTTTGCTGGAAAGCCCGAGTGAAACAATGTCATAAGTGCTGAGTTGTACTGTATTATTCAAAGAAATTCATTTGTCACTGAAACATGATGACATGAGAAGCATGCTCCTTCCGAGAGATATGTGCTGAAACTCTCTGCTTTACATAGCCACCAATCAGCTTGCACAAGTCTCCTGGATTTACGCAATTACTAGCACCGCATGACCAAAAATCTTGAGATATTGACGTAAGTAGGATTTCTGGAGTTTAATTGCAATTTCCTTCTCATTTCTTATTCCTAAATTCTGAAATCTTCACAATAGTTATCCAAAATTCATCCCCAAATTTTTTGGATCCTGTACCCCACCTGCATTAGGTTTAACTAAGTAGTTAGAATTACCTTCTCAATAAATATATCCCTGTCATGTATAATAAAGACAGCAAAAGAGGAGTGGATTGTACAGGGGACACTGAGAATGTGGCATCATAGCACATGTCGCATCCCTGTATATTTCCCTTATTGGTGACACTGCATTTGCATCTGATTTCCACTGGTTTTGCATTCTGGCATAGGCAAAAATTCGGCCTAAATTTGGTGTAAGTGGAACTCCAGTCAAATGCATCTTTCAAATAGTTGAAGCAGAGAAAAATACAGAACTGTGAGGAGACAGTCAAGCAATATGATTAGTTTAGCTTATTCTAACCAAGAGTCCATCAAGACAATGGAACTAATGGCCTCCTTCTTTACTATAAACCTCTATGGTTCTAACTTTCATTTAACAAAACGAATGATAATTAATTTTTACGGAGTTAGAGGTGCAAATGTTCAGGTTGTTCAAAATGCATTTGGCTGTAATGGGAGCTAGGGTAATAGGAGGACCTTGATGAACTATATTATTTTTTAAAATCTGGATTGGATTGGATTGTTGGATTTGTCTTTTGTCACGTGTACCAAGAGACAGTGAAAACATTTTTCTGTGAGCAGCTCAAACAGACCATTAAGTACATGAAAAGAAAATAAAATAAACATAAAATGCATAATAGGGCAACACAAGGTACACAATGTAAATACATAGACACCGGCATCGGGTGAATACTACAGGAGTGTAGTATTAATCAGGTCAGTCCAGAAGAGGGTCATTTTGGAGTCTGGTAACAATGGGGAAGAAACTGTTTTTGAATCTGTTTGTGCATGTTCTCAGACGTTTGTATCTCCTGCCCGATGGAAGAAGTTGGAAGAGTGTGTAAGCCGGGTGGGAGGGGTCTTTGATTATGTTGCTCGCTTTCCCAGGCAGCGGGAGGTGTTCATGGAGTCAATGGATGGGAGGCAGGTTCGCGTGATGGACTGGGCTGTGTTCACGATTCTCTGAAGTTTCTTGTGGGCTTGGGCCGAGCAGTTGCCATGCCAGGCTGTGATGCAGCCAGGTAGGATGCTTTCTATGGGTGCATCTGAAAAAGTTGGTAAGAGTTAATGTGGACATGCCAGATTTCCTTAGTTTCCTGAGGACGTATAGGCACTGTTGTGCTTTCTTGGTGGTAGAGTCGACGTGGGTGGACCAGGGCAGATTTTTGGTGATGTGCACCCCTAGGAATTTGAAGCTGTTAACCATCTCCACCTCAGCCCCGTTGATGCTAACAGGGGTGTGCACAGTACTTTGCTTCCAGAAGTCAATGACCAGCACTTTAGTTTTGCTGGCATTGAGGAATGGATTGGTGTTGTTGCACCAATCCACTAGGTTCTCAATCTCCCTCCTGTATTCTGACTCGTCGTTATTCGAGATCCGGCCCACTATGGTTGTGTCGTCAGCAAACTTGTAGATGGAGTTGGAACCAAATTTTGCCATGCAATCATGTGTGTACAGGGAGTATAGTAGGGGGCTAAGTACGCAGCCTTGCAGGGCCCCGGTATTGAGGATTATATGGAGGAGGTGTTGTTGTTTATTCTTACTGATTGTGGTCTGTGGGTCAGACAGTTGAGGATCCAGTTGCAGAGTGAGGAGCCAAGTCCTAGGTTTTGATATGAGTTTGGCTGGGATTATGGTGTTGAAGATGGAGCTGTAGTCAATAAATAGGAGTCTGATGTAGGAGTCCTTGTTGTCGAGATACTCTTGGGATTAGTGTAGGGCCAGGCGTCTGCTGTAGACCGGTTGCGGCGGTATGCGAATTGCAGTGGATCAAGGCCTTCTGGGAGTATGGAGGTGATGCACTTCATGACCAACCTCTCGAAGCACTTCATTACAACTGACGTCAGGGCCACTGGATGGTAGTCATTGAGGCAACTTGCCTGGTTCTTCTTTGACACCAGTATGATGATGGCCTTCTTGGGGACCTCGGAGCAGAGTAGGGACAGGTTAAAGATGTCCGCGAACACATCTGCCAGCTGGTCGCGCAGGCTCTGGCTGCACAAACAGGAATCCCATTCGGACCCGTCGCCTTCTGAGGGTTCACTTTCAGGAGGGCCGATTTGACTTCAGAAGCTGTGGCGGTAGATATGGGTGTGTTATGGGCTGCTGGGGCACTCGACAGCGGATCGATGGTTTCCTGCTCGAACTGAAATGTCAAGTCACATTCATGCCCATATTTAAATTCATCCCATTGAAAGTGAAATTTCCCAGGGAGCTTTTTACTTCCAATCGAAGTCCAAAGGAATATTTTAAATGGTGCCAAGCTAACAACCAGAAGGTCGTGGATGCTCCAGACTTAAGACTCAGAGAGACAAATTTTTTTGTCACTCAGGAAAGCAAGGGATATAGAGAGTGGGTGGGAAAATTGAGTTACGGCGGAAGATCAACCACCATTATACTGAATGCCAGAGCAGACTCAAGGGGTTTGGAGTAAGGGTAAGAAGACTCTCTGCAATTGTACTAGGCAGTAGTGAGACCACATTGCAATACTGTGTATTATTGGTCTTCATATCAAGGACTGAAATACTTGCATTGGGGTCATTGCAGCAATGGTTAATAAATTGACCCCTGGGATGAGAGGCTGAGTAAATTGGGTCAATCTTCTCTGGAATTTCGAAGTATGAGAGATGATGTCATTGATACAAGATTCTGAAGGGGATCGATAGGGTAGATGCTAAGAGGTTGTTTCGGCTGGTCAGAGAATGTAAAACACTGGGGCACAATCTCAGAGTAAGGACCAATTATTTACTAAAATGAGGGACAATTACTTCACTCAAAGGGTTATGAATCTTTGGATCTCTGCCGCAGATCATTTAGTTTGTTTAAGGCTGGAATAGGCAAATGTTTGTGCTTTCAGCGAATCATTGGTTTTGGGGAGGGGATGAGAAAGTGGAGTTGAAGCCCAAGATCAACCTGAATTGCATTCCGTTCAGGCCAACAGGCCATCCGGTCTACTCCTGCTCCTGTTTCTTATATTCTGATGTTCACTCTTTACTTTCATCCTGTGTGTGATTTTACAATGATTAAATCAAATTTATGCTTCCTGTTTTAGAAACAGAGGGACAGGAGCAGGCAGATGTAGCATTTCAAGCCTGATCTGCAAGTCAATGATATAATAGGCAATCAGGAACCCAACTGCACAAAACTGCCTTCACTTTGTATCCCTTAATATCTTTGGAGAACAAAAATCTATCAATATGGGATTTAAAATTAGAAATGGAACTAGTATCAACTTCCATTATCAGGAGTGTTCCAAACTTATTCCAGCTTTTGTGCATAGGGCGCGTTTCCTAATTTCACTCGTGGAATGTCTCGCTTTAAATTTTAGGCCAGGCCCTCTGGTCCTGGACTTCCCAACTCATGGAAGTATCCTGAAAACTTCAATCAAATCACTATTCATTCATCTAAATACAACCCTTGATTGTATAACCATTCCTTATAACTTAACCCTTAGCATCCAGGTATCTTTCTGACAAGCCTGAAAGTCCAATATAGTCTTCTCAGGCGTGGTGTCGAGAATCACACACATTTGGTGCTGGAGATTTGTCACTTTTTCGTGCCATTATCTTCTTCATTGCTGAGTGTTTGCTTATATTAATTTTAGTGGATCCCTATCAATGGTTCAATATTAGCTTCCTTCGCATTTCCAGTATGCTGACATCATCCTCAAGTGTAAATACTGATGCAAAATAATTATCTAATGTATCCACCATTTCCTCATGTTCATTGACAATGTCAATCATTTCGTTTTCACGGGACCCACATTCCTGCTGTGCAGACTTTTATTTTGTGCCCCTTCTTTGTAGTTCTTACTAATCATCAAATCTCAGTTGGCTGCAAAGCTGGTTCATGATGCAAAGCGAGGCCAGCAGCACGGGTTCAATTCCCGTACCGGCTGAGGTAATACATGAGGGCCCCACCTTCTCAACCTTGCCCCTCACCTGAGGTGTGATGATCGTCAAATTAAATCACCGCCAGTCAGCTCTCCCCCCTCAAAAGGGGAAAGCAGCCTGTGGTCATCTGGGACTATAGCCACTTTATCGTTGCCAACTAATCATCTTTTCTCCCCATTTGTCAGAATTAGTACTTTTATTTTACATTTTTGGGGTCTATTACCTCTTTCGATTCTGTAATAGAGTCTGTAAGGGCTTGATTTTGGCATGTGTAAGTGAATGGGTTTTGAGGGAGTTGTAGACAGGACCAGTTGTGTCGATCAGGATTCTCCAATCTGCTCACAGATGCTGCAAATCCCTCGCAGAGGACGTTGTGCTGGGTCAAACTCCCAATGATAGCGAGTTTGTGCTCAAAAGCCCATGAAATTTCTGTCAGCAGCTGTCAGTATATTGAACCACGAGCACTGTTCGATTGCTGCTGATAGCAAAACCCAGATAATTAAGATGAATTTGGCTACACTGCTCAAATAGTCACTGTTACACAATACCAAATATGCACATTTTGCCTTTAGAAAGCTGCATTGATTTGATATTGCCAGAATAATTTTTGTAACTTTTCAAGAATACCTAAAGCCCACAAAGACAAATTTCTAAATTTATCAACGATAAAGCCTTTTATTATTATTAAGGTGAAGCTACAAATTTCTTTCCCCCGAAGCCAATTCAATTCCATTAAGGTAATTAATTTTACCTCTGTTCAACTTTCTTGGAAGATTGTGCCTGTAGGTGAATTACTTCCTCTTTTCTTGTCAAAAAGATAACACAGCAAGTGGGAAAAGTGTTGTGGGACCAGTGCCATATTATTTATACAGCCCTGCAGTTAATGATCTTTCAGCTGCCAGATGGTGAAATAAAAGTAGTTGAGGGTTCGTCAGTGTCTATCTTGTAATTATAACCCTGCTTCTCTAATGCAGAAGGTCTAAAATAGTTTGACAGATAGTGCAACAAACATGTTCTGAATCCTCTTCTTCGGTGTTTTTCAAACTTTTTTTCTGGGACCCAGTTTTGCCAGCCGGATGACTTTCACGACCCATGGCGGGCAAACCTCGCGACACACACCAAGGAAGGGGAGTCTGTTTGGTTCTCATGATTTCACTTGAATCAGGTTCACAGGAGGAGAGAGCAATGCACACATCAGGTGCAGAAGCCAGCCAGTTCCTTTGAGCTGCCTTCATCTTTATGGAAACGGAAAATCTAACCTCGCACATGTAGGTCATCGTGAAGGGCAATGGCAACCAAATGCGTGTTTTACCCAGCACTGGATAGTCCTGGGAGATGCTACTCCAGAATGCTGACAACCTCATGGACTTTTGACATGTTTTTAATGCTGTTGTTACCACAGTGTGTCTTTAACCTATATGCAGTGGGCAAATGACTGTAAGCCGGTTTTGTTTAATCAAGTAGTATTTATTCACACTCACACAATGTTACAGTTAATCAATCATACCGTCCGACACAACTTATTTTACAGAATGCTAAAGTTCATACTAGACCTTAACTTAACTTTAGAGTGACTAGCAAGCACCCAGACAGATAAAGGCCTTTATCTGTATTTGACTTTGTGGTCCTCTGTGTTCGGTCCTTAGTCTGGTCTGATGCTCTGGTCTTCCTTCTGTTTGGTGGTGTGATGGTCTTCTTCATGGTGGCCGGTGAAGATCACCGTTGTTTCTTTGCTGTTGTGAGCTGCTGCAGAACGAGATTCTAAGGTGTGCAGCACCTCTTAACCTGCTTGGATTTCACATCCCTTTTTGGGCGGTCCTTGGGTCATTACCAATCAATTGAACAGGGTTCGATCACCCTGATCAATCAAGTCCAATCAGGGGCTGCAACATCGATTTCGGGGTGGGCACTCAGTGGCCATGCCTGCAAATGTTCGGGGAAGGTAGGCCCTTCAATAGTTGCCACTGAGTCCGGTAAACCAGTATGATTGACAGGATAGTTCTATTGTTCCTGGGATGCCCTGGAAATGGCCTTTTTCCTGTGTATTGCGATGTCTAGAATGCAGCTTGCTCCTCAGTGTTTATTTAAACTGCAACCTGCTTGCCCTGTACTTGGCTAAATTTCCCAGCACCCTTTCCAGGACGCCATTTAGTGGCCATTGTGGTATCACAGGTCGGCTACAGCAGCGTAGACTTTTAATTTGGAGTCAGCTGTAAGTTAATAACTGACGCTGGGGTCTCAACTTCAAAAGAAATTTTTCACCCACCATTTCCCTTTAAAATCTAAAACTTCTCATATTTGCCAGTACTTCCCTGCATATAACACACATTGGCTGGGATTCTCCCCTACCCAGCGGGGCGGGGGGGGGGGGGGGGGTCCCGGCATGTTGAAGTGGCATGAACCACTCCGGTGTCAGGCCGTCCTCACATTGAGGGGCTAGGCCCACGCCTGAGTAGTTCCCGCTCTGCCGGCTGGCACGAACGGCCTTTGCCGCCACGCCAGCCGGGGCTGAAAGGACTTCGCCGGCTGGCATAAGTCCGCGCATGCGCCGGAGCATCAGCGGCTGCTGATGTCATCCCAGCGCATGCGCAGGGGAGGGGGTCTCTTCCGCCTCCGCCATGGTGAAGACGGAAGAAAAAGAGTGCCCCCACGGCACTGGCAATGCCCGCTGATCGGTGGGCCCCGATCGTGGGCCAGGCCACCGTGGGGGCACCCCCCCCCCCACGGGGTCAGATCTCCCCCCCCCCCCCCCCCCCCCAGGACCCCGGTGCCTGCCCGCGCCGCCAATCCCGCCGGTCAGGTAGGTGTTTTGATCCCGCCGGCGGGAGAGGCTTCACAACGGCGGGACTTCGGACCATCGCGGGCCGGAGAATCGCCGCGGGGCGCCCGGCGCGGCGCGATTCCCACCCCCGCCGAATCTCTAGTGGCGGAGAATTCAGGACACGGCGGGGGGGGTTGGCAGAATCTCGCCCAAGGTCTGTACATCCTTATTTACACAATTGACAAAACCATGCCTCAAGAAATCATCTTTATACTGCATTGTTCCCAAGTTAAGTTTCTGATTTTCAGGCTGTTAACCAGAGGCCCTGGAGTTCTGTACGAAGCTAACACTAGAAGTGCTCTGATTTACCCTAGACTCCCCAAAGCAGCTTGCTCCAGCAGATTCTGTTGTACACTGCTTATTTGAGTCTCTGGCCATCTCTTACTTTTAAGGAAAGTATACATCTTCACAGTCCTCTTTCCAGCAGCTGGTAAATGGAAGCAACTCTGCTCCATGATTTGGCGCCAAAAGCATGTACATGGCGACCGCTTGATGTCAGCTGTATGAGCAGGGTGCGTGACCTGCTCTCTGCTGTTGCTTCTGGCCGGAAGACTCCACACAGCTTTGTTTCTTTTCATTTAAAAGGCGGCAGTGGGGAGTATGTGGAATTGAACAAGAATGAGTCCTTTTCGCCTTCCACACTTTGGGAAGCACTGAAGGTGGTTATTAGTGGTGAGATAATTGAATATACAGCGTATAAGGATAAATCTGGGAAAGTGCAGAGGCAGAAGTTGGTAGATTCCATCCTTGAGTTGGACCACCAATACTTGATTGCACCAACACCGGTACTTTTGTCAGAGAGAAGGAAATTGCAGGTGGATTTTGATTTATTGTCACTGGGGCAGGCGGTGAGCCAGCTGTGTCGCTCAAGAGTGATATTTTGGGGAAAGGCCAGTCGTCTGTTAGCTCACCAGCTGGAGCAGCACGCTGCCCCCTGGGAGATAATTTAGGTTAGGGACTCGGACAACAGGTTGGTTTCTGCCTCAGAGAAGGTTAATGAGGTGCTTGAAGCCTTTTACCATGGGCTGTATAGGTCTGAGCCTCCGGAGGATGACTCTGTAATGTTGCAATTTTAGATCAGTTGACCTTCCTGGAGGTGGAACAGGAAAAAAGGCAGGAGCTGGAGGCGCCGATTGGACAGGAGAAGATCATGAATTGTATTTGTTTAATGCAAGTGGGCAAGGCACCAAATCGGGATGGATTTTATGAACAGTTCACCGGTCTGTTAGTTCCATTTCTACAGGATATGTTCAACGATTCTCTATCCTCGTGGGGTGTTGCCAGCCACGTTGGCACAGGCATCGATTTCTTTGATTCTGAAAAAGGATAATGATTCTACGGAATGTGGGTCATATTGACCGGTTTCTCTCGGAATGCTGAGGCTAAGTTGCTGCCTGAGGTGTTGGCAAATCGTTTGGTGCCCTGCCTGCCGGGAGTGATTTGGGAGTAGGCAGGATTTGTTAAGGGCTGACAGTTGTCAGCCAATATTAGGAGCTTGTTGAACGTGGTGTTGTCATCCTCCACAGTGACCAAGCCAGAGGTCATTATTTCAATGGACACAGAGAAAGCATTCGACAGGGTTGAGTGGGGGTATTTTGGAGCATTTTGGCTTTGGCCCAAAGTTTATATCTTTGATTAGGTTTTGCGTAGGAAACCCACTGTGAGTGTCCGTACTAATGCCCTGATCTCAGGTTACTTTCAACTGTACCGGGGTATAAGGCAGGGGTACCCATTATTTCCGTTGCTGTTAGCCTTGTGATTGAGCCACTAGCCACTGCCTAGAGGCCATCTACCAGTTGGAGGTGGATAGACGGTGGAAGGAGGGAACATAGGGTTTTCCGATTTGCTATAATACACCTTGGACCCGCTTTCCAATGTGGGGGAGGTGGTGTATAATGGAGGTGGTGAGGGAGTTTGGCTCTTTTTCCAGGTTTAAGTTAAACCTGGTTAAGAGTGAGGTTTTTTCGCTGAATCCCTCGGGGAGGACGGCGGATCTGGAGAGGCTTACATCCGGCCAGGACTAGTTTCCGATATCTGGTCATTTGGGTGACCCCTGATTAGGCCTCGCGCCATGGACTTGGCCAGTCTAGCGGATGGGGTGAAGGCTGGTTTGTAATTTTGTAAAATTTTGTCTGAACTACTCTTGATTGGGATGGGTTATATTGTGTTGGGGTTATTTTTGTAATATTGAAAAATTTAGTTTGAGTAAGAATATTTTTTTTTTAACAAACAATTTTAACGAACATGACTTTGCCATTTCTTTGCCACTGACCAGAATTTCCTTTATAGTTATGAACGAATGTGTGATACCGGAACAATTAAAGGGATTGAGGCATTGATTGGGAGTTCCAACTTGGATGACATAAATAAGAATCGGTCAAAGCATCAGTGAAATTCATAGTGTTTGCTGAACTGATATTACATTAGTCACTATATGATATTGGAACTTCAGGTCTCCAATAATAGCAGCTGGAATACTAGGCTAAATTAATGTACTTGGAATTCTATACCCCATAGCAATGTGCCTGAATGGAATTCTATTTAATTTTGCTTCACTGAATTTAGTGGTGAAACCTGAAACACTGTGACAACAATTTAATAATGAAAGATATTTCCCTAGATTGCCGAATGGGAGGACAAACAGTTTGAAGAGCAGGTGGATTTCAACAATTGCAAGATTGACCCAGCTCCCTTCCAGCTTGTGGAATGGACATCTCTACACAAGGTAAGAGAAACGAGATTCATTTTGTATTGCGAAAACCTTTTTTGTGTCAAGTTTTGTGTCGGTGAATTCAAATCAACTGAAGTTGCTGCAAAACAGATTATTAGCTAAATAACTACTCTATGCTGTGAATTCTAGCTAAGCATTATCCCATTTTACCTCATTAAAGGCAATTAGAATTTTAATTAGATATATTTGAAAATTAATTATTGCATTTCAAAATGATTTTCAATGAAGCATTTCATCTGGAAGATTGGTACTATTTTGCGTGACTATGCAATTAACCAGAAACTGGATCTTATTTTTTGACAAATTTGAAACAATTCTTACCTTTACCATCGGACACGGTTGAATAAATCACCTCTCTGGTGCAGAACCCATCTGATGTTTACCCCTTTGAAACTTTGACAAATGCAGCACTTTTCACAACCTGAAAATGTCCAAAAATCCTTCACAGCCAGTTAAGGATGTTTCCGTTGTGTTTATTGTTGTAATAAAGACAATGGGCATGCTCCACTAATTTCACCAGGTAGTAACGGTGAAAATGTTATTTGAAGAAATCTTCAAAATCAAGGTGTAATCGGAGTTTTAACATTGGATAGATGTTCTTTTTTTAACTTGAATACTACAGGGGGCAGGAAGACATTTCTATAGAATCCCTCAGTGCAGAAGGAGGCCATTTGGCCCATCCAGTCAGCACTGGCCCTTGGAAAGAGAACCCAACTTAAGCCCACTTCTCCACCATTACTTGGTTTGGAAAAAGGGCCTGTCCCCAAAGCATCGGGCCAAAGTAAGTGAATGAGGAGGTAGGTTGGCAGATACGTGGGTGAGGGGAGAAAGTGAATTGGGGGGGGGGCGGTAGTCAGGAAATCAGGGGAGTCCAGGGGGGAGTCGGAGGGTTTTGGTATAGCTTCCCAGGAATTAAAACTGGTTTTCATCATTCTAAACTTTCCTGGTTAACTACTCAACTTTAACTCCGAGATTTCCAAGCACAATGGGAATTGGCGATTGGAAGTCTGAACTTCCTGGATACTGTCTGTGCAGTCATTGCATGATGGATTAAACTAAATGCATTTTTTTTAATGTTGGATTGGATTGTTGGATTTGTTTATTGTCACGTGTACCGAGGTACAGTGAAAAGTATTTTTCTGTGAGCGTCAACGTGGGTGGGCCAGGATAGATTTTTGGTGATGTGTGGCCCTAGGAATTTGAAACTGCTAACCATCTCCATCTCAGCCCCGTTGATGCTGACAGTGGTGTGTACAGTACTTTGCTTCCTGAAGTCAATGACCAGCTCTTTAGTTTTGCTGCCATTGAGGGAGATATTATTGTTGTTGCACCACTCCACTAGTTTCTCTATATCCCTCCTGTATACTGACTCGTCGTTATTCAATATCCGGCCCACTATGGTCGTATCGTCAGCAAACTTGTGAATGGAGTTGGATCCAAATTTTGCCATGCAGTCGTGTGTGTACAGGGAGTATAGTAGGGGGCTAAGTACACAGCCTTGCGGGGCCCCGGTATTGAGGAGGTGTTGTTGTTTATTCTTACTGATTGTGGTCTGTGGGTCAGAAAGTTGAGGATCCAGTTACGGAGTGAGGAAGCTAGTCGTAGGTTTTGGAGCTTTGGTATGAGCTTGGGATTATGGTGTTGAAGGCGGAGCTGTAGTCATTAATTGGAGTCTGATGTAGGAATCCTCATTGTCGAGGTGCTCTAGGGGTGAGTGTAAGCCCAGGGAAATGGTGTCTGTTGTGGACCGGTTGCGGCGGTATGCGTATTGCATGAGGACTTCAAGGGTGTCCCATAAGTACATCTTAGGGGCTTCCTCTGGGATACAACTATCCGGGGATCAAAGGATCGGTTTCTTCCCTCTACAGATACTACCTGATTGTTGTTAGCTCCAGCCTTTTCCATTCTTGTTTCAGAATTCCAGCATCTGCAGTTATTTTGCTTTTAATTGCAATAGTTATAATTGCTTAATATTTCCTTTCTTCTTCGTGAGTTCTCTGCCCACAGGCAGATCCTTGCGATTATTTGCCGATCCCATACCAAGCAGCTTTGATTTGTTTCCTAGAGGTAGGGTAAGGAAGTAGGCCTTGAAGCTACCTCGGCTAAAATAGAGATCAGACCACATGCCATTGCATTAATCTGATAAAATATACTAACTATCGAACCATAATAAAAACCGTAAATGCTTGAAAATCTCAGCAGGCCTGGTAGCATCTGTGGAGAGAAACAAAGTTACCATTTCAAGTCCATCATGAATGACTCTTAGAACATAGAACAGTACAGCACAGAACAGGCCCTTCGGCCCTCGATGTTGTGCCGAGCAATGATCACCCCACTTAAACCCACGTAACCCGTATACCCGTAACCCAACAATCCCCCCATTAACCTTACACTACGGGCAATTTAGCATGGCCAATCCACCTAACCCGCACATCTTTGGACTGTGGGAGGAAACCGGAGCACCCGGAGGAAACCCACGCACACACGGGGAGGACGTGCAGACTCCACACAGACAGTGACCCAGCCGGGAATCGAACCTGGGACCCTGGAGCTGTGAAGCATTGATGCTAACCACCATGCTACCGTGAGGCTCTTCTTTGGAACATTTCCTTAGACTTCAAAGAGAGTCAGTTATTTGGACTCAAAACATTGGGTGCGATCTACCAGCCACATTGCACCCTAATGGGAGCAAGGTCTGGTCAGTAGATCCTGGGTGAAGCCTTCCAAGCGCTTCCCGACAGCCACGACGCCTCACGGGATTTACCCAAGTCCCACGAGGCTTCGGGATCAGAAGACCGACCCGTAATGAGCGGGACCAAGTCGTGCTCAGGCAAGTAGGCCTTAAACCAACTTAAGGCCTACCTAACCGGTACCTTCCGGCCTCCAGGGGTTTACCGGCCTCGCCAGGGAGGCCGCAGCCTGGCACCGTTCAGTACTGATCCACACAAACATGGACAAAGCAGAACGGCACCTGGGTGGCTCCTAGGCCAACAGAGGCCCCTGAGTGCTCAGGGATCAGGCAGGTTGGCCCCCTGGTCCTCCCCCTGGAATGTGGGCACCTTGGCACTGTCAAGTGTCAGGGCCCGAGCGGGGCCATGCCCATGAAAGGAGGGTGGAGAGAGGGTATAAAGGATAGAACATAGACATAGAACATAGAACAGAACAGAACAGGCCCTTCGTCCCTCGATGTTGTGCCGAGCATTGTCCGAAACCAAGATCAAGCTATCCCACTCCCTGTCATTCTGGTGTGCTCCATGTGCCTATCCAAAAACCGCTTGAAAGTTCCTAAAGTGTCCGACTCCACTATCACAACAAGCAGTCCATTCCACACTCTAACCACTCTCTGAATAAAGAACCTACCTCGGACATCCCTCCTATATCTCCCACCCCGAATCTTATAGTTATGCCCCCCTTGTACAGCTACATGCACCCGAGGAAATAGTCTCTGAACGTCCATTCTATCTATCCCCGTCATCATCTTATAAACCTCTATTAAGTCGCCTCTCATCTTCCTCCACTCCAAAGAGAAAAGCCCTCAACCTTTCCACATGAGACCTATCCTGCAAACCAGGCAGCATCCTGGTAAATCTCCTTTGCACCCTTTCCAATGCTTCCACATCCTTCCTATAATGAGGTGACCAGAACTGCACACAATACTCCAAATGTGGTCTCACCAGGGTCATGTACAGTTGCAGCATAACCCCGCGGCTCTTAAACTCAAGCCCCTTGTTAATAAAGGCTAACACACTATAGGCCTTCTTCATGGCTCTATCCACTTGAGCGGCAACCTTCAGAGATCTGTGATGAAGGGCAGGTAGGAAGGGACCCCTGGGAGGTTGGGGTGTGGGTGGGAGTCCTGGAAGGGGGAGCCTCTAAGAGTGTGTGGGATCTCCTAACTTGGGTGGGGAGGGAGGAGGGGGCTAGTACCCATGTATGTGGGTGGTAACACATTACCCATAGGTGACGGGTGTGGAGGACCCACAAGCTCACTGAGAGATCGGGCACCCTTTCAAAATGGCGTCCTGATCTCTGAGTTCAGCTCTCTAGTGATTAAACAAATTCTAAGTGTGGGCTGAACCGGTGAGAAACTCCCAGGGCCCAAAAAAGTGACTAAATGTCGTTAGATAGCAGTGGGGAACTCGCCGGCAGAGCTCCCAGCAAAACCCACATCAAATGACACTGAGAAACGTTCCTGTTAAACCGCTCCCATTAACTCTCTTTCTGTCTCCTCCCCGGCACTTTTCTGTTCTTAATTCAGATTTCCAGCATCCGCAGTATTTTACTTTGTTATATAGCCATCTGGTCAACTGAGATAACTGGCTCCCATTGGTTCCCTTTAGCCATGTCTAAAGGAGTTTTCCTGGTGAGTTTTTGCAATGTTCTTTCATTGCATGCTGAAGGATGTACTGAGGACTGATGCAATGCACACTCAGGATCATGGTGGTCAAGACTTTTCTGTTTGTATTTTCACTGGCATATATAGCTGCTGTAACTATCATTAAGACATTTCTTCTCAGAAAAATATAAAGGATTCTTTGACAGAATCTGCTCACATTTTTTAAATCCTGCTGGGGTTGAATGCATGTTTCATTTCTGATGTGAAATATGCAATTGTGATTGAAAATTATAGGCAGTTGTATCGAATATAAAAGCATTGAAATTGCACAGTAGAAGAAGGGATGCAGTTTCCCTGTGGTTTTTGACAAACACCGTTGCAAGTAAAAGTAATTGCCTTAATGTGGATAATTGATAATGTAAGCAGCATGGAGGTTGCTGTCTCATTGTTTTAATCTCTGATTTGTGAGTATGAGTTGCTGCAGTGGGCACGATATTCATCATGTTGTGCAATAACATTGCAAATAATGCTATGTAGAACGACTGTCATAAATATTTAAGAGGAAGATAATAAAGTAACATGGTGTTTGTTTCCACAGAGGGTTGAGTATACAATGTAAATAAATTGAGAAATTGATTGATGCACTGTTTTCTTTGCATCACACTCAACAGCACAGTTTTAATCATTTCCACCTATCTTATCACCAAACGCAACATGCACAATTGATTCTGTTAAGACCACTGCCTGAAATTTCATGTGACATTGTATGATTAGTCAGTTCAGTAAGCCGCAATGTCTTCAGAACCAGATGTTAATGTTAAAATATTGATCTCAGAATTAGTAAAACAGCATGGCAACAATTCACAGAGATGATTAGTCAGAGCACTGTAATTATCTCAGTCTGATGAAGGGTTATTAATAATCCTTAATATTTTATTATCTCGGAAGTGTCCTTACTGTTGCACCTTATGTGACATTCCTTCTACAGTGTAGCCGCTTTTCCTGCCTTTACAGGATCCAAAATGATAAACAAGAAATGTATTTTTATTTATGGATTCAGTGCCATTTTAGTTTTCATTACATTCGGAGGTAGATGATATTTCCATCACTTACATTTGAGGTGTTCCATCTGCCAGATAATTCAGGTTGTCATAGAAAAGTTGAAGTGTGAATGATACTGAGAGGCTATTGAAGAAGAAAATTAATAATATGCCCTCTGTTGCAAAATAGACTCAAATGTCCATTTTTCATTGTAATGAAGAACCCACTGTGATATCATTAGAATATGCAGATTTGCAGGTGACTTGTGGAAAAAATCTACAAGTGAGAATATTGTTGTGCGAACTAGCAGCTAGTCACATTGTAGGAATGATTCCTTATTGAATAATATAACCATTAACTCTGCAGCTCCTTGCATCTTGATGGGAATATTTGAACGGATAAGTGAATGTGAATCAATCATATACAGTTCACGTCTGTCACCATAGTGGTGATGCTTCAAAATGTTCACGGTTCATTATATTTATTAATACTGTACAAAGCTTGAGCCACAACAATGTTACATTTGGTTTTTGGAGCTCTTATGAAATCTACATTTAAGGCCAACATACATTTCTATAGTGCACCTCGTGTACAGAAAAATTCAACAGGCACAATTCCACTTTTTTCTTTTTTCTTGCTGATTTATGCAGGGGTATGGGGAAATGGCAGGGGGTTGGCACTGATCCATAATGTTCGTCTGGAAAGCTGACGCAGACACAATGGGCCAAATGACCTCCTTCTGCACCGTAACTTAAAGAACTTAAGAACGAGCGGCAGGAGTAGGCAATTCAGCTCCTCAAGCCCACTCGGCCATTCAATACGATCGTGGCTGATGTCCTCTCGGCCTCAGCTCCACTTTCCTGCCCGTTCTCCATAATCTTTCAACCTATCCCTAATTAAAAATCTGTCTATCTCCTCCTTAAATTTACTCAAAATCCCGGCATCCACCACATTCTGGGGTAGTGAATTCTACCGATTTGAGATAAGTAATTTCTTCTCATCTCATGTTTTAAATCTGCTACTCCTTATCCTAAAACTATGACCTCTAATTTCAGATTTCCCCACAAGAGGAAGCATCCGCTCTACGTCTACTTTGTCAACACTTTTCATCATTTGACACACCTCAATTAGTTCTTCTCTCATTCTTCTAAACTCAAGAAAGTATAGGCCTAAACTGCTCAACTCTCTTCATAAGACAAATCCCTCATCTCTGGAATCAATCTAGTGAACCTTCTCTGAACCTCCTCTGAACTGACTCCAATGCAACTACATCCCTCCTCAAGCAAGAGGACCAAACTGTACACCATGCTCCATGTGCGATCTCACTCATGCCTTTTTAAATTGCAGCAACATTTCCCTACATTTATATTCTATTCCGTGAGGAATAAATGCCAAAATTCAATTTGCCTTCCTTATCACCTGCTATACCTGCATACTATTTTTCTGCGATTCATGCATGCGGACACCCAGATCCAGCCACATCAAAGCACTCTGGCGTTTCTCTCTATTTAGATCTTTCTATTTAGATAACAAGTTATCTTTTTATTTTTCCAATCAAAATGGATAAACTCACACTTGTACACAGTAAACTCCATCTGCCAGATATTGGCCCATCTATCCATATCCATTTGTAAATTTCTTATTTCCTCATTGCAACTTACTATCCCACCCATTGTAGCGCCATCTGCAAATTTGGTATAGAACCTTCTATCCCAACATCTAAGTTATTAATATGTATTGTAAATAGTTGGGGCATTAGGACCGAACCCTGTGGTGAGACCCCACTAGTTACATCTTACCACCCAGAAAAAGAACCATTTATCCCAACTCTCTCCTTTCTGTAGGCGAGCCAGTCTTCTATCCAAGCTAATAAATTTCCCCAACCCCCTGTGATATTACATTGTTGTAATAACTTTGCAGTCTTCTAACGATAACGCCCTTTATTAAAGTAACAAAAATGTCCACAGCTTACAATACTTGCGTCCCAGCCCGGAAACCTAGTGATATACCGGCTCGAGCGGCAAGGCCGGTATTAAACCCCAGTCATGCATTTCCTATTGGCCAAACGTCCACCCACTCAATAGGGGAATTCTTATTCCACAAAGCCCATGGGGAGATCTATTGATGATCCCTTATATCCTTTGTGGTCACCATAACACTTATTATTAACCTTTTCAGCGACACCTTATCAAATGCCTTCCGGAAGTCCAGATACACTACATCTACTGGATCCCCATTATCCGCTTGGTTTGTTACATTTTTGGAGAACTCTAGCAAATTAGCCTATAATTTTAAAAATAAATTTAGAGTACCCAATCATTTTTTTCCAATTAAGGGGCAATTTGGTGTGGGCAGTGCACCTACCCTGCACATCTTTGGGTGGAGGTGAAACCCACGCAGACACGGTGAGAAGAAATTCCTCCTCATTTCCATCTTAAATAGGAGACCAAGTATTTTTAAATTGTGGCCACTAGTGCGAGGTTCTCCCAGAAGAACAAGCATCTCCCCTGTCAAGCTCCCTCAGAGTTGTATATTTTTAAACAAAATCACTTCTTATTCTTCTAAACTCCAATGATTATCGGCCCAATCTTTCCTCATAAGGCAGGCTTTTCATCCCAGGCTGCAGCCCAATTAACCTTCTGTGAATTGCTTCCAATTCAAGCATATCCCTTCACAATAGCAACTAAAGCTCTTCACAGTACTCGAGATGTGGTCTTACCAATGCCCAGTGCTATTGTTGGAAGACTTCCCCACATTTAAATTCCACCCACTTGCAATAACGCTGGCCATTGAGGTAGCTGGCCATTTAAATCACCAGCTACCTCCAGTGAAGTGGGCTTTTGGAAGGCCAGGAGTGTGAAAGCAAGAATGTGCAGGTAAAAGGAAATTGAAACCTGGTGCATTTGTTTGGATAGCCAGGGTATCCCTTTGGAGAGGCACAGTACCTCTTCAGGTAGTGACCTGGGATGTCTTTGGGAGAAGTATGGCACCATTTCAGATTGTCAAAGGTGAAGTGCACTTTTTGAGCACAAACCCATTAGAGCTATCCAGCTGTCAAAGCTATCCAGGAAGCATCAAAGCTGCCAGACCTGTTCAGGTAATGTTAAAGCTGTCAAGGAGCTGTCTAAGGACACTAGGTAAGTTGGCATGGAGAATGTAGGGACAAAGGAGGATGGGTAGGGACTGCGTTAACATAGTGGGGTAGAAGGGCACTGTTGGCTGAGAGGATATGTGGGCAGTAGGGGTGGGTAGAGGGAAATGGGTTGGCATAGGGAGTGTGAGGGGCGATGGAGTAAGTGGGGGGCATGGGTTGACATACATTTTTTTATATTGGAGTTTGGGGGGTGAGGGTTTAAGGCTGGAAGGATGCTTTTTATTATTATTATTATTATTATTCATATATTTAACCACCCTGACTCCTATTTCAGCACCCCTCCCCCACCACCCGACCGAAAAGGTGACCTGCGGCCAGACATTTTTTAAATTTGGGTTTGCCAAGCCAGGTAATCTCCCAACACTGCATCCCTAACCCTAGACAGAAGCCTGTGTCTTTGTCTTCTTCACACCTTGTTTTATTGCCTATCTTTGTATTGTTAGTAAATGTGGTTACAATACACTCAGACCTTTCATCCAAATCATTAATATAGATCAAAAAGTTGAGACCCCAGCACTCCCCAGGTTGCCGACCTGAAAATGATCAATTTATTCCAATTCTGTTTCCTGTTAGATAGCCAAACCTCAATCATACTAACTCTTTGGAAAGAGTCATATTGGACCCAAAACATTCATACTGTTTCTCTCTCCACAGATGCTGCCAGACCTGCTGATGTACTTAACTGTGTTCTTTTTTCTTTGTAATCAGCAGAAGCGCCTTAAAATGACAGTCAGCCCAGATATGTTTCAATTGATTCCATACTGGATTGCACCCTGAGGATTGGCTCGCTGCACCCAGCTTAAATGTTGGGGGTGAGCCCACCTCGCTTAGATAGTTCTTCCTGCTTTAACCTTTCATGTGATGGCCTTTAATTAGCATGAGGTGGGACTTTGTCCACCTCCAGGAGAAGTCCCACCTCATAGAGATTGCCAACCAGAAGGCAGAAGCTCTGCAAATCTGTGTCACAAGCAGCCAGTACTTGAAGTGGGCCAAGGAGGTGGTAGTCACCGTCTGACTCCCCAAAGGCACAAGTCAGGAATGTAATGGAATGCTTTCCACTTGCCTGGATGAGTGCTTCTCCAACAACACTCAAGAAGCTGAACATCATACAGGACAAAACATCCCATTTGATTGACACCCCATACACCATCTTCAACATCCACTCCCTCCGCCAGCAGTGCGCAGTAGCAGACGTGTGTACCATCTACAAGATGCTCTGCCACAACTCACCAAGACTGTCTTGGAAACATATCGCCATTCCTCCACTGTCACTGGATCAAAATCCTGGAACTCCATCCCTAACTATAGGTGTACCTACACCACAAGGACTGCAGTGTTTTAAGAAGGTAGCTCACCACTATCTGCCCAAGGGCAATTAGGGTTGGGCTATTAGAAAGGCTGGCCTAGAAAGCGGTGCCCTCATCCCATGAAAGAATGAAAAAAAAATTCAGTTGTGGACTTGGACATTCAAATATGTTCAGGAACTTGTGGAGGTTAGGCAGACAGGCCCCAGCTTGTGAGGTCTGTGGGGTACAGGGGGGCATGTTGTTTAGGGCAGTCAGAATGGTGGGCATGATGAGATAAAACAGTGGGGAGGGGTCGCCAAGTGACACCAGGGCTCCAGTAAGAGGCACCCCCACCCTGCCTTAACAGGTCAGCAGCCCACAGGCTTAAACATGTTGGGTTGCACATTGAACATTGGCCTCGCCTGCCGCATTTAACTCAGAATGGCAGTGAGGTAAGGCCCTTATTTGGGCATGAACTGCGCACGTAAGGACCTCAATTGGGCCACAGGTAGGTGACCCACCTAATGCCTCCTCTCCAGCTCATAAAACCGTGGTTGGGGCAGACGGCCAGTGGCCACACCGCTGATGGCACAGTGCCTTCATTTACATGTCCACCCACCTGCTTTCCCATCTGTAAGCGGCCTGCAAAATGCAGCCCAATGTCTCTTTTATAAGAAGTTAAAACTGCAAATGCTAGAACTTTAAATGAAAGCAGAACTTTCTGGGAGTCGAGAGCTGACCAGGCAATATTTATAAAGACAGAGTATGATATTTCTCTTCACAGAATTAAAGATTAATGAGAATATTAATAATATTAATTCTAATAAAGATTGCACATCCAAAACATCAGAGTCTGCTTTATTCTTCAGAAATGCTGACTGACAAAGATACTTTATTTCCTCGTGAAATAAATTTTTTCCTTGATTTCTCTCCCAAAATAACGTCAGCAAAAATCTTTCGGCTGGCCGTAGCTGACAACCTGAATAACACATGGAAAAATTAATATTGATTCACACTTCACTATGAAAACAATGTAACAGCATTATGATTTAAGTGTTGCAAAACTGTTATTAAGATGTATTAAAGAGTTAATTTTTGTTTAACTAGATATATGAACCACTACGTTGAATTGCAATCAGCCATCTAATCAAAGATACTTATGTCTTTCCAGACTCACACCATGTTCTCTCTCTTGGGACTTAACCATGCTTACGTCACCAGCATTGGAAAGCTAATAGGAGTGGTAGCTCTTAAAGAGGTGAGATACTCTACATTTTATTGACAGGATGAAGTTCAGTGTCTGCGGTAAAGAGTGCAGACTGGATATCTGTTTAAACTCTATTCACATTCAGAGAATGCAAGATGTAGAGTTGCTCTCTTGATTCCCCCACATTTCATGATATCGCTGCTCTGTTGCAAGAGGTGTTGACTGGAGGGCAAGAATGGGAAATGCAGGAAGCAAATCAAAAGAATGAGTCAACCAAGCAAGGTTATCTTGTAGAACAGAATGGAGATTAGCCCACCTTCAAAATGGACTTTACTACAGCCTTCCTTGGTCACGTTAGCAAATTGAAAATTAATTAATTAATCCATCGATGCAACTCAGGGACTGACATTCCACAATGGTAACTCTCTCCAACCATCACCAAGGAGGGATGGAGAAAGAAAACAATAGCCTGAGTTTTCATTCCCGGGTCGGGAGCACAGAGCCCAGCCATCTTTTTATTTGTTCATGGGTGATGAACATCGCTGGCAAGGCCGGAATTTATTGCCCATCCCTAATTGCCCTTGAGAACAGTTAAGGGTCAACCACAAGGGGACAGCACAATGGTGCAGTGGGTTGGCACTGCTGCCTCCCGGCGCCGAGGTCCCAGGTTCGATCCTGGCTCTGGATCGCTGTCCGTGTGGAGTTTGCACATTCTCCCTGTGTCTGTGTGGGTTTCGCCCCCACAACCCAAATATGTGCTGTATAGGTGATTGGTGGATTGGCCATGCTAAATTACCCCTTAATTTGAAAAAATGAATTGGGTACACTTTAAAAAATAAATAAATAAAGGGTCAATCACATTGCTGTGGATCTGGAATCACATGTAGGCCAGACCAGGTAAGGATGGCAGATTTCCTTCCCTAAAGGACATCAGTGAACCAGATGGGTTTTCATGACAATTCATGCCCCAGAGTAATCAGCCTAGGCCTCTGAATTGCTAGCCCAGTGACAATACCACTACACCATTGTCTCCCCAAACCCACCCTGGGAGAAAGTGTCATCTGATTGATTCACCTTAAATACATGAATGGAAAAGACTGAAGTTTAATGTTATTAGTGCTAAGCTGAATTTTTAATGTTAAGTAACTCAAGGTGCACCATTTCAGGTTCCTTTGCGAGTTTAAAATTAGGTCCAGTTTATACTATTTTGTTTGTTATATTGACCCTTCAGAAAAATAAACATATCTCATTATACATTTGAAGGGACACTCTCTTTTGCAGCTCAACCAATATAGGGTGTCAAGCAACCTGACTTTATTGCAATCAGCCTCAAGCTTCAACATTGGTTTATCAAGGGTTCAAATTTTAAACTCTCCTCTCCCCATCCTCACCAGTCAAAGCGAAAGAGAATCTCTAATCTCCAGTGCAAATCCTAAGGTTGCCAATGTAATATCCCTGGAGAAGAGTCAAAATATTTTTTGTTACTGTTGGTACATTTGAAGGATCATTTTGAACTTGTATTCTATTAAATGACCACATTTCGTGATGTCAACTTAATTGCAGAAAGTCCCCCCTCAAGAATTAAGAATTAATATTATCACTAACACCAAAACTTACTTTTGGCATTGTTTTTGCATGGGAAGTCCAAAATGCCCCTGTATAAAACACAAATGTCACTTGCACTTGAGACATTGCATATGAAAAATTATGTTAAGAAACAAATGTACTAAACACTAGATCATTTAATGCATGCGGCAATGCTTGAGATTATTTCTTATGCTAATCAAATTGGCATAAGATTTAATTTTCCAAATGCATTGAACCTGGTACCATTGGGAGAATGCATTGGTAAACTGCACACTGAACCCACAATGTGTTCACCACAAAAAGGACTGCATCAAAAGCTTGCAATTAAAAATGTAATGTTAACAAGTGGGTGGTGGTAGAAAGAAAATTATTCAAAAGACTGAAAGCCCTCGTAACTTACAAATAACTGTTGTCCCGAGTTAGTCTTAATTTTTATTGTTCTTATCTATTTAGTAAAAATGTATATGTGCCCGTGTTAATTAAGTGATCCTGGCTTGTATATAGTTGATTGTTTTGTAAAAAATCTTTCAATTCTTTCTTTGCTTCAAATCTTTTCAGCTGAGAAAAGCCATTGAGGGGTCGGTCACGTCAAAAGGAGTGAAGATGCGGCCACCGTTGGCTAGTTTCAGGGAAAGTGGCAACAGTAGCAGTGAATCAGACACCACAGAGATCCATAAGCTGTGGGATAGAAGGGAGAGCCTTACACTTCCGCGTGAATCCAGCCCATCAGACACAGATGACAAATCACACTGAACAAGCCTTGCAGGGAACAAATTGCCTCAGTATAACTGCACTATTCACATTTAATGCACTTGATTTTGGATGAGGAAATGAAATCTTTCTTTCAGCTATTGTCAGAAGTGTTGGGAATGGTATGTTGCACTTCTCACCAATAGAGTAATTTCAAGTTGAAATTTAAAGCACTGATTGTACATTTTGTTGACAGGCTTCTCGAGTTCTTTTTCTGGTCAGCTCATGTTGGCAAATATCCTTTGTTCAAACTAGTATGAAAGCTCATTTGTGAATTGATAAGTTAAACTCTGAAAATAAGTGCTGGGTTTTTGAGTTTGGAAACGGAGCAGTTGACAAAATGATTTCACTTCCACTGGGAATTAATATGGAGACTTATTTCTCAGCAATTATTGTCCTAATGATATCAAAACTAGGCTTGTGGTCAGTGTTTACGAAGCCAGCTTGTATCATGGGGGGGGGGGGGGGGGGGGGGTACGGGTGGAAGAAGCACTCGGAAATTTACTTTGAAATTGGAGTTCAGCATTTAAACTGGATGGGTGAAGTGATATCTGGGAATGTGCTGTGTTGCTGAAATGATGTACGAGGCCAATTCTTATGCCGTATTGTTCGACTAGTAAATAGACCCATAGGATGAGCTGTATTATTGTGCAGTTTTCTTTTTTGCATAGAAACCGCACAGCAGCCAGTCCACAATATTATTTGAATGCACTCAGCTAATGTGCAAGAAACTGTTGTATTCAGGCCATGGTTATGTAACATATAGCTGCCTCTGCCTAATAATGTAATGAAGATCATTATTTTTCAGTTTTATATATGGTCTTTTTTTTTGCCTACCCATTATTAAATTCTGCGAATGAAAGTCTATCTGGTTGCTGTTTGTACAGCAGCTCCAGCCCATGCCAAAACATTTCCATTGTAATTTCTGCTCTGAATTTCAAGGAACACAGTTCCACAACGATTGCAGCAGGTCTGTTTAAATCTTAATACCTCATAATGTTGTGTATCCAGGGGAAGAGTCATTGGCCATTGGATCAAGCTAACATATTTTAAGCCCTTAAATGTAAACATTCATTTTGTTTAAAATCCATGCAATCTCTAAACAATGCAAATGTAAGTTGGCAAATGTATATTGGAGTGCTATTGTTGGTTTGGTGATGGGTGCATACAGTATGAGAGATATTATTGGTAATGGGCCATTTTAATGTGGTGTATTGTGTCTTTTCTGTAGTTCAGTATTTCTGATGGAGAAATATATTCACATTCATTGCTCAGTATTTTTTTATATCTTTATGTTTTAGTGCCTTTGGAATAATTAAGTATAACATACCAAAAAATGCTGAAATTTAAGATTATTGCAAGGTTAGAGTGAACATGGAATTATTGAAAGTCCATTTTCATTACCTGCTCCCATCAGCCTCCTTGGATTGGTTCATCCAGCTCAGTTGATAAACACTCACAACATATAAATAAACTATAGGGGCTACTTAGTATAACTGGAATCAGCTCAAGTCCAGCTTCTGATGTAATTTATCATGTGTTAACTTTTCATGTGAGATCCTGCTTTGGGTAACAATTTTAGATTTGAATATTAGTCCATTGTCACTCGTGTTCAATGCTTTTTCAATTGGTTTTCGGCCAGCACATTTTGCACCTACTCAGAGCAGAAGACGAGGCCCACTTCCATAAGCAGATCAAGTCTCATAGAAATAGAAACCTGCATCCTTTTGCTTGCTGTGACAATTGCCCCTGATTATATACCAGCAGTTGGCTCTGCCTGAGGCAATATATATCATACTATCACACTACTGATCCAGACTTTGCGGTAGTGTTGAAGGCAACATTTTCAGCATTCACCGTCATTGCTCATCTGACACCGACAGCAACATCTGGAGTCTGCTCATGAGCAATTAAATGTGGACATTGAGAAGTTGCTGTCAGTGATTCCAGGGTTATGCTGTCAAAGTCCCCCAAGACTGTAAAGAGATAGAAATCACTGAACCAACAAAATCTTACTCTTTTAATCTATTGATAGATACCCTTGAAAAAATTATGCCCTGGTGAATCCGGTACAGCTGTATTTTTAATAGCATAATAAGTTATAATTACTGCATAATGGCTTCACTGTTCCAGAAAAAAATAATATTATATTTGCTCAATGTCAAATTCTCAATTATGATCATTTAGTTTTTAATTTTCTTTTTAAGTTTATGATATTTCATCTTTGACCTCAATTTCATATGCTTGTCTCAATCATTTATTTCCCTATCTGGAAATCATAAAGAAGTGAAAAATTCAATGCACTTTACTTTCTAGTTTTCTGTCTGTGTGAATACTTCAATGTGATTAACTTCTTACCCTGCTTGATGATAGCACCGTTGTTGCCCGCCCCTCCCCCGGACTTGGTGTTAGATTCGTCTGGCATTAAGAAAGGGAAAATTCATGCCACAAAGTTTTATGAGCACTTTTCTTCAAGTTCAGTGCTGTTACTTTGCCACTAACCGCAAAGCCTGGGCTATTCTGTTCAAGCTAAATCTAAACGTCTGATTTATTTACAAGTTAAATAATGCATGGAAGCAGTAAGACAACTGATAGCACTGATGGTACAATCGAAAAAGATAAAAATCAGTCCATGTGGGATTAAAATTATTGTTCGACTGGTAAATAATCTTCTTTATTTTTGACTGAAACAGACTTTTATAAACTTTTGGATGTAATGAGTGCATGGATGACACAATTCCGAGGTCAACAGCAGAGTTCAGCTTTACAAATTAACTGAATTAAAGTTGAGCAAATAGTACCTTTACTCCAAAAACATTAAGGTTGAGATGTTGAGACATTTGGGGTAAATTCAGTGGGGCATGTCTCCCAGCACAGAGATTCACAGGGTGGAAGTATGAGCAATAAAATCGTTAAATGTCCTAAATATAAAAGGTTACTATAATAAAATGTTTCCTGCGCATTCTGATGGTTAAATTAGGGTGTTAAAGATGACTTCTTGCCATTGATGGGTTTTATCAAATTGTTGTGTGTAAAGAACGGTTAACTTTCACTGGGTGTCCTTGGCACATATTAAAGAGACCCTTCATGGGTTTAATGAGTGAACGAACAACCATAGCAATCAGCATGTTAGTTCTACAGCTGCTTTACAATTATTACTATAGGGCTCCTCTGAAAGTACTGAATATTTGTGCAGTTTTTCAGACAATGCTGCAAAAAGATACAGATTGAATTAGCAATCTAACCAAACACTACCTTTATATAGCAGACAAGATATATTATATTGCTATTTCTCATATCCGATACATTTGTGGTAATTCTTTGAGAATTCTTTTTTCAAGTTTGATTGAGAATATCCTCTATTTTTCTACCTCTTGCTATTCTTTTTGACAGCATCATTACACAAATTAGCATTTGTTCTGGAATAGTTTGTTCTTATAAATGAGCAATCTAAACTTACAATTAATGCAAACTTCATATTTTTAATAAGAGATTCTATAGATGTTTCTCAGTTATGCAATTCAGACATGAGAGGCATTTACTGCTGTTGGTTAAAAATGCACCTTATATTTTTGCAATGTACAATGTATGGACCAATGACAATACTATGAATCTCATGCTATAATTCTTCAAATAAGTTTCTGTTCTCCCTGTCTCTGTTCCTCTCTACAGTGATATGTTTGTCTCTTGGTTTTTACTCTTGGCTGAATACGGAGTACCATCGCTGCACTTAAAGTCTCTTAATTCAATTGCTGTTTATTTTCTCCCCAATACAATTCTGACTAAAGACTGCCCAAGTATTCAGAATTGTATTAGTTTTTTTCCAGAATGAAGATTTTCTTAGTTTAAATGTCTGTGATAGATTATCGCCACAAAAAAATGGCACGTCAGAGTTAATCCTGAAATAATTTAGACCTGGAATTGTTACTTACAAAGTGATAATAGGGATCCTTCTGATTGGAGTAAATTTCTACACATGATTCTGGTTTTAAAGACATTGAGTCAACAAAATACCCATTCATAACCTAATAATATATTTGCATTAATTATCATATTCGGTAAATTAAATACAAATTAGTTACATAATCATCAGATATATGACATGTTGTCCTGAAATGTTGCATGTGATAAATAGAAATTTTTGAAATGAAATAATGGTATGTCATTAAAATCTACCCAAATATAATCTAGAGGCACACCATGAATACATTGACTCCAAACATTTGATTTAAAACATTGCATGTCATTTATATATTTTCTTCTTATTATTAATTCAATGCCAGTAATGTGTCCTGAAAGGTTTTGCTTTCTGCTGCCTTTTCTTTGGCTATTATTTTGTGTTCATTGTAATGATTATCTGCACAGAGCTTAACCAGTTATGTGTATTTCGTGTTTCTCCTATTATTCAGCAAGTTATTACCTTTTTGCTGCCCTGCCTGAATTTTTATCTTGTATATCAATGCCATTAGAAAGAAGCCCACAAGCAGAATCCTCATGCGCTTGGCTTATCCGTGATATCTCTGAAATTATTAATTTTTCATTGGATATTTGCCATTTCCATTTGACTGCTAAGAACAGTTTGAATGCTCAGTTTTAATTAGTAGGTAACTATCATTCCAACAGAGAAAACTGAACCAAACTCATATGGGGTATTTTTGGTTTGCTTCACTTCTTTCTGTAAAATAAGAAATAAGGCCTAAGTTCCTGCTTTGCTGCTTTCTTACTCACTATTCACTTACGTCTACATCCTTCAGCCACTGACAGCTAACTACTGTACCAATTCAGCAGTGACCCAATAGGAAGCATGCTTACTGTTGGGCAATTAGGTAGGTTTACAAGTCATGATTAATAGTGTGGAGTAACCTTCCTATCTGTTGCACCGCCAGCCTCATTTTAATTGCTGGTTCCCTGGTACAGATCTGCCCCTCTAATGCACATGGAAACAGACACTGCAACCACAATGGGCAGAATTTATCCCTGGGAACCTTGGCCCTACTTCTGGTTTGGTTTTGCTGGTTTTATTTTGTTCCATACTTCTCTTAAATTGTATGAACGTGCATTCTGGAATTAAAACTTGAATTTGTTTAGACCACTGGCTCTCGAGAGCCCATTTGTTCAGATACCTTTGATAAATCAGCTACTCATATTGTTGACCTCAACTCAAGTCCTCAACAATTGCTCATTTCTCAAGATTCATCTTTTTGCATTGAGTTGAAATCTGCAATTGCAGATTATGCTGTAGCAATCATTTCATTTACACCTTTCTCAAAAGTATCATTGATTGCAAAGGAAAATGTTTCAGCATTTTGAGAGTGGTGCTAAAATCAAGACTGGAGTACAAAAGATTACTTGGATGGGTTTCCAGCCACAGGTGTGTTTCTGATTGTACCACCTGTAATTGTGGTTGTCTTCTGGTTTCTTTTAATGATCTCAAATTACAAAATTCAACTTCTACAGTATCATTTATTTTAGTTTATTTCTCATAGAATTTAGTTTTTCAACTGTATTTTGTATGATTACAAAGGTCCTTTCCATAATTAAATGAGATCCAATATAACATAGATACATGGTTATTTTCTGCAACTTTCTTTAAGAATTCCTCCTGTAATATCTGTTAAGTGTAATTTAAATTCAGAACGGATGAGCATTGTAACACATTGAACATATGATTTACAAGAGAGTTGCAGTGATAATCTGGAGACTTATCCACAAGAGATATGAAAGTTTGCAGTTTTGCAAACACTGCTAAGATTGCTAAATATAAGTAAATATTAGATGGGGATTGAGTGTTGCAAATATTCTCGATCTTAAGTAATCTCTCTTTGTACCAGTGGCTATGTTCCAGAAAACAACTCCAAGCCTGCAAACTATAATGATCTATATAAGAAATTTCTGATGAATACTGTGATGAGATTTCCAACTTGTCGGGTTTGTGCAAGAATTCAAAATCAAATGTTGTGTATTGTTTGACCAATTGCTACTACCCTTCCATGGTTGGTGTAAAATAACCGGTGCAGTAGCATGCGTAGAAATGTTTCGGTAGTTCTATGTAACCGCGGAACAAAAATGTGATTCTGAAATGAAGACAACTTTTTTTATTAAAAAAATGTTTGTGTGGAGTATTTTGAAGTATTTTAATGAAATCTTAACACTAAAATAATATGACTTCTCACCACTTGTAATAATTTGGCTAAAATGTAACAATCTGATCATATTTTAATGTTGCTGTAATTTAATTTGTACATATCTTTTCTACATGATATGGATCAGTGCTCTAAAATGGATGCTGTGTTTATTCAGGTCCTGTGCAGCTTTCCTCAATTATATAAATTTACATGGGAACTCCATGCTGATAATATTAGCCTCAGAATCACTACTTGTGCAATAATTCTTTTGTATGGCAAGTTTTGCCTAACAGTTTTATATATCGAATTAATTCAATTAACTTCAATTTTTGTATCAACGATAGTTGTTCGTTTAAAATGCCAGTTGTAATTGATCAAATTTCAGTCTTTAATATTTTTTATGCTATCAATGTATTGATTATTTTTTTTCTGATCGGTTCCAGAATTCCCAGTAAAATGATTTCTGTATATTAGTGAGCTCAAGAGTTTAACAAATGTCAGTGTTATTTAAAAATAATTTGTTTATCCTGAAACTACAAGAAATAATAAATTCTAACCAATATGTACTGCTTTTGTAGATTTCTTTCTTAGGAAAATTGAATCTCTTTGATCATGGTCAATTAATGTTGTAGCAACAGTGTAAGATTGATGAGCATTGTCGCTACAGTACGTAGAAGTGAAATTCCTCTGTGCAATGCATCGTTAGCTTTACATAATTAGTGACACTTACAGTCACTGTTGAAAGTAAAGGACTATTACATGATAACATATATTAAAATATTTAGTATCAATTATGGGTCTGTGCTGCAATTGAAGCTCAAACAGCACTTGTTGCAGCCCAAATTGAAGCTCGGGCAGCTGCTTTCTTGGTTTTGGGACCATCCATTTTGCACCTCAACTCTGTTCTCCAAAAGAGCCTTAGCTGTGCTGGCATCTTATGCCTTCTCCCCGTCATACTTCACTCGAGCCATTAATGGTGTCTATGAGCACAACCATCCAGACTGTATCAGTTCAGGCTGAGATGCTGCAGTCAGCAGCCGGAACCCCAAGGCCCAGAGCTCCTAAAGGTTATCCTCCAAAGCCATACAACATCTCCTCGATATAATCTCAACAGCAAAGCACTTTGCAATCTGCAGCCACTGGGGAAGCACCTTGTAGAGCTGCAGAGTAACTTTTCCAACACAGTTTTCTGTATTTTAAATCTGATTCATATTTTTACATTAAGTTTAGTATTTAGCCAGTAGGAACAGGAATTCTGCTGACGTTCTCCCAATAGATTATAATGGACATGAAATAAATAGTTAATCAATCCACCAATAATTAATCATTAAGGTATTTAGTGTTATGAATTTATACATTTTAAGATGGATTTACAAGTCAAGCTATTTATGTTGTATAGGTGCATGTATTTATAAATATTGGGCGGGATTGTCCGGCCGCTCCCGCCCGGCAACTGGAAATTCCCACCCGATGCCAATGAATCTTTACATGGTCTGCGTCCCGCCGGTGGCAATTCTGCAGCGGGCGGGGCTGAAGAATCCAGCCCATTGTGGTTTTAAAATCAGGCGTGGAATTTTTAACGATCAACATTCTGTTGAACTAAGTAAAAGTGCTACATGATTGAGTGCTTTTCTTCCTCGTTTACAATTGCAGGAATAATTTTTACTTATTCCGCTGTTGGCAAATAAAAAGAAACAATTGCAGGTAGACATATTGGCAGCAAGAAAAGCGAGTTCACAATCCCCTTTATTCCACCTAGGGTGTATTTGAAGACAAGTAGTGTTTTCTCAGAATGAAATGCAAGTTCAACCGATACTGATTTGCATTTTTGGAAGTTCATATCGCAGGTGTGCTCCCATGAACATTTGTCTGTGCTTAGACAGTAAAACATAGCAGCAGAATTAGGCCAGTCGGCCCTTCGAGTCTGCTCCGCCATTCAATCATGGCTGATACTTTTCTCATCCCCATTCTCCTTCTCCCCATAACCCCTGATCCCCTTATTAATCAAGAACCTATCTATCTCTGTCTTAAAGACACTCAGTGATTTGGCCTCCACAGCCTTCTGCGGAAGAGAGTTCCACAACTGGGTTCCACAGATAAACTGGGGCTGTTTAGCACAGGGCTAAATTGCTTGCTTTGAAAGCAGACCAAGCAGGCCAGCAGCACGGTTCGATTCCTGTAACAGCCTCCCCGAACAGGTGCCGGAATGTGGCGACTAGGGGCTTTTCACAGTAACTTCATTTGAAGCCTACTCGTGACAATAAGCAGTTTTCAGTTTCAACAGGTCTGACACGTTGCCCCAACCTTGGCAGAGGAATGGGAGGAGGAAAGACAGTCATCACCAGAGCAGCAATTAACCAAGTTCTAAGACATTTTGTGTTTTGGGCTAGGGCCCCTGGTGTGGGGTCAAATGTATGTCCCAGCCCGCACTATGTATCCAATGATTATTTTGCCTAAACTGGTCAATTAGTGAGAAGATGATCCGCTTGACATCCAGTTTAAGAATGGTTCTCCAAGATGGAAGACAAATAGGAGGCCTTCCATGGAAGAAGCTGCAACCTATCATTGCAGTTAATGGTGAGAGAGAGTGCCTCCATCTTGAGGTGACTTCTCAGCGACTGAAATAAATTCTAAAATTTAAAATGGCCACAACGACCGAGCCACTATTGTAGATGGAGGAACACATTCATGTGCTGATCATGGCTGATGAATGTAGAATATTATTAACAGCATACAACTCCAATTACACCTATATGTTTATAAATAACAAAACAACATTGAATAGGAATATGTTTATACATTGGAAGGGCACTCTAGCAGTAATAATACTCACTGTAATGCAAAAGCTACTGTAAACAAAAAAAAATCTAACCCACTGTGGAAGAAGAAAAGATTTCTAGCCACTTTATTTGGGGTAACTTCTAATTCATGCTGTTTTTTTCAGTCTGATCCACCTTAATAATAATTAGAGCATATACACACCACACAAAGTCAACACCTTAAATTTAATTTAATTATAACATCAATTTGCTGTTTCATCATGGTAGAAATGGTTGATATGGCTCAAAGGTGAGAGTAAACTAGCTAGGAACATAACATTGTATTGCAAGAGTTTGAGGACAATAGATAAGGTAAATGTTGGCTCTTTAGAGGTGAAGACATGGGGCGGGATTCTCCGTTTGCCGACGGCAAAATCGTAAAACGCGATTGTGCGGAGAATAGGTGCCAACACCAAAATCACGGTGGGCGTCAATGATTCTCCATCACGTCCCCAGCAGCGTCAATGCCTACCGGAATGCACATACAGTGTACACCGTCTGCACAACAGGCTTGACCCGGGATTCTCTGGGGTCTCCGCAATGCTTTGCCTCAAGTGGGCTGAGTTCCCGATGGCTCTGCTCACTTGTGGTTTTAAAAATCGTGAAACCGGCATGGTGGCTGCTGAGGGAGAGAGAGTGGATGCGGAAAGTGTCCAACATCACCATAGTTTGCTGACAGTTGTGCCGCTGGCCAGGGCGGTGGAGGGGGGTGGGTGAGTAGTGCGGGGTGACCAGGAGGTGGACTGTGGGGTCGGAGTTGATGGGCATGGAACACCATTGCCACGGCCGACAAGGCAGCTATGCAGCTGCGCACACCCATCTCTCATGACCCATCACATGATGATGTCAACTTAGTGACCTTCTAGCCACCCCCATTGCCCCCATCCCAATGCCAATTTTGTGCCAACTCCCCACCACTCTTTGTCCTTACCCCTGCATGACAACTCACCTAGTATCCTTAGACAATTCCTTGACAGCTTTGACACATCCTGGATAGTATTGACACTTCCTGGATGGGTTTGGCAGTTAGACAGCGCCTTAACATTTCCTTGACATATGGATATTTCCTTGACAGCAGGTCGGGTCATTTACAGCTTGACAGTTCCAGTGATTTTGAGCTGTTATTACCTTACTGACTGACCCATCCCTCTGTTGCTCTGTTTACTTGCTATAAATATAGCAGTCCATATGGTTGCCTTCCTTAATCCTAATTATGTTTACTTTCAGAGTTGCCAGGTATCTCTCGATACCGCCACAAGGTTCAAACCGAATACCGATCAAAGAGCCAATACACCAGTTAGTTAGTTCAAAGTCAATACTATTTATTTACACACACAGTAAGATCTATTCATGCACAACAGTACTACAAACTAAACTATCTCTAACGCCTATACTTAACTTTGGGTGCCCACTTAGTTAGAGGAACATTGGCCGTTGTTCGGATCTGAGGTTGTTAGGTTCAAAGAGATACAGGAGAACAGCTAAGGTCGTCTGTCTGGTAGCGAGCGTTGGCCTTGAACTTACTTGCTTCTGGTGATGCTGGTGGATGGGTCTCTCCACCTAAGAGCCAAATCCAAGAGAGCAAATCTCTCGTGGGGGTTCCTTTTTATACTTGGAGGGGCTTTACGTGCTTTTAGGCGGTCTTAAACTTGGTCCCAATTCATTGGGCAGCTTCTCGATCATTGTCATCGATCTTAATCAATAAAGGGGTGGGTGCCCTGATGGCTGGGCGTGTCTTTGGCAACCGTTGGCGTTGTTTTGTTTTTCGGTTGGGGTTCTGGCGCCGGGATGTCTGCAACAGTATCAACTACCTGAGTGTCATTCCTTTGTTCCTTGGAGATGGGCCATCAATATGCTAATCGACCCAGAGTTTCAATTCCGCCTGGTAACTGCTTCCCAAATATACATTCAGGCACCGTGCCTGCTTGCTGTCTAGCATTGTCCACGTTTCCCTACATTCTTTGTGAGCATCCATTTTGTGTTCTGGAAGTGGCCATCCCAGATGGCTACGCCTCCCACTGACCACATATAATAATATTCACTTATTGTCACAAGTAGGCTTCAATGAAGTTACTGTGAAAAGCCCCTAGTCGCCACATTCCAGCGCCTGTTCAGGGAGGCTGGTACGGGAATTGAACCCGCGCTGCTGACCTTGTTCTGCATTACAAGCCAGCTGTTTAGCCCATTGTGCTAAATGAGCCCCTTGTCTATTCTTCCATTCTTCCGCAGGCCCGACAGCCGATGGCGGAAGCCCATCCCGGGTGGCCCCCTCGCCACCTCCCATGAGACCACCTCGGAGGGGAGCTCCGATGAAAACACGATTGAGGTGTCACAGCTGTCATCCCACCCTCCACCAGTGCAAATAAATACATGGACCGCACAAAGATTGTAAAACAAGGTTTGTTGACTCCAATTTGCAGAGAATATTTGCTGCTGATGGTCCTGATCTCTGTCCTCTTTGGGATCTTGGCTACTCAACACAGCAACCACCAGGCTTGTCCTACGGTTCCATTCCTAGCTATGGTCTTGTTCTCTTGATCTCTCCCTCTCTCAGGGGTCTTCGCAGACTCCGGCGTACTGTCAGTCTGTTCGACTAGATTTCCAAATCCCGCCCTAGTTCTTTAGCCACATTCAGGGGCTTCAAGCTGCCATAGGCTCCTCTTACACAGTCATTCACAAGCCCTGGATTGGTCCTTGCTGCTTTCTCCCTTGCCTCATGGTATTTGGCTCCACCCTTCAGTTTGTCAAAGACACTGCTTCCTGCAGGGGGCACAGAGAGGTCGGCTGGTTCCCTTGCTCGGTGCTCTCCCCCAACATCACCCCATCTGCTGCTGATGGCCCCATGACAGAAATAACCTACATGCTCTGAAGGGGCCTAAGAAGAGTAGACTTTCAGAAGTTGTTTCCCTGTCTGGGGAATCAAGAACATCGCTTCAGGATAGGGGATCAATCATTTGGTACTGAACTGGACTAGCTATATAAATAGTGTGGCTACAAGAGCAGGTCAGAGTCTAGGAATCCTGCAGTGAGTAACTCACCTCCTCACTCACTCCCAAAGTCTCTCCATCATCTGCAAGTCACATGTCAGCAGTGTGATGGAATACTCTCCACTTGCCTGGATGAGTACAGTGCCAACAACACTCCAGAAGCTCGACACCATCCAGGACAAAGCAGCCCGCTTGATTGGCACCCTTTCCACAAGCATTCACTCCCTCCACCACCAATGCAGCTCATCACCACCTTCTCAAAGGCAATTAGGGATGGGCAACAAATGGTGACCTAGCCATCGAAGTCCACATGCTGTCAAAAAATTATTTTTTTTAAAAGAAATGTCTCGGCCCAGATGATGGTGAATCTTTTGAATTGAGGGTAGCTAATTTAAGCTTGAGGATAAGGGGTAAACCTTTTAGGACTGAGATGAGGAGAAATTTCTTCACCAAGTAGTTGAGACCAAAACGTTGTGTACTTTCAAGAAGGAATTAGGTAGTGTTCTTGGGGCTTAAGGGATCAAGGGGTATGGGGGAAAGCATTATGATCGGCCATGATCATAATGAATGGGGGAGCAGGCTCAAAGGGCTGAATGGCCTCCTCCTGCTTCTATTTTCCATATATGTTTACCCCAGAGGGTTATAGATGTTCCATCATTGAACATATTCAAGGTTGAGTTAGACAGATTTCTGAACTTTCAGGGAATCAAAGGATTTGGAGAGTGGGTTGGAAAGTGGTGTTGAGGCAGGAGATGAGTTATGATTGGATTGAATGGCAAAAAAACTTCAGAGGGTTATAAAGTCTACTGCGGCTCCTATCTCTTATGTCCTTAAAGACATAACACCATAACACTCTATTCCCCACATGGACGTTGTTTACCTTTATGACATCAACTGCAAATGTGTTAGAAGAAATGTAAATGTACTCAAAAATTAGGCTCTCTTATCTGCAGCTGTGAAATGTAATCAGTGCACGCTGACAAAATAATTTGGCAATATTGCTTAATGGTACTTAAGCGAATTGGGAGGTTGCCTTAGGAGAGCTACCAGCATTATCGTCGAGTGCTCCAGCTTACAAGCTTACCCTGTTTTACCTGTCTCCTATTCAGGATGAATTAGGTTACTGAAGGAGAAAACAATCAGGTGCAAGGTCTTCCAAGAATTCTTGTCATTTTTTAATTACTATTGAAGACCTTTCATGGATTAGAACTAGAATTTCACCCGGTTTTCACAAGAAGAAACGTTAAATCATTTCTAGACAAGTTAAGTGTATTTGTGTGTGCTGAAACTGCTGGCTGAACACGCAATCGTATGCTTTGATCCAAACTGGTGAAGAGTTGCTGTGATTGCAATATGTGCTTGTACATGTGCGTCACAGGGATCTTTCGTCTTCCTGGGTCCTATTACAATATTACCTAATAGGTTCTGGATTTTCCCATGTGTATTTGTTACTGGATTTGTTTTGTTATATCACTAGAAACAGCTCTTGCACACAGTGAAAATGCACGCCACTATTTGAAAGTGTCTGTCTTTTTTAAAAAATTAAACACGTACTTATCATCAATAGAAATCTCTTTGATGTCTCCTGCCAGGAAGCTGATGATTTGTGCTACGCTTTCCCAGGGATATTTATTAAACTGGAGGTTTCAATTAATTCTTTCCATCTAGATTGACATCATTGATTCTCAACAGTACTGGAGGGGGGGTCGGGGATTATTTCGGGGCCCTCGGAAATTGGGACGGCATTTAAAAATGGCGTCCAGATGTGTCGCTACAATGGGGAGTTCCAGCGAGAGGAGCACCCCACAGTAAAAAGCAGGGCTATGTGTGGCCTCGGCCGCGTGTTCCCCGTTCATACCCCTTATTCAATGCGCGTGCCAGGGAACAAACGTCTAAAAGCGCTCGCTTAGGGACCTTTGTTCCCTTTTGGGAGAATCGCACCCAGGGTCCATATGACTTTTCTTAAGCTATAATTGCCTTTGTAGCTTTTATTTTATGAGAATTTGTTGCCAAATTCACTTGTGTAGCAAAGAACAAAGAAACAGGAACAGGCCCTTTGGCCCTCCTAGCCTGTGCCGACCCTGCTGCCCGTCTAAACTAAAATCTTCTGCACTTACAGGGTCCGTATTCCTCTATTCCCATCCTATTCATGTATTTGTCAAGATGCCCCTTAAACATCACTATCGTCCCTGCTTCCACCACCTCCTCCAGCAGCTTGTTCCAGGCACCCACTATCCTCTATAAAAAAACTTGCCTCGTACATCTCCTTTAAACCTTGCCCCTCGCTCCTTAAACCTATGCCTCCTAGTAATTGACCCCTCTACCCTGGGAAAAAGCCTCTGACTATCCACTCTGTCTATGCCCCTCATAATTTTGTAGACCTCTATCAGGTCGCCCCTCAACCTCCGTTGTTCCAGTGAGAATAAACCTCTTCTCATAGCTAATGCCCTCCATACCAGGCCACATCCTGGTAAATCTCTTCTGTACCCTCTCTAAAGTCTCCACATCCTTCTGGTAGTGTGGCGACTAGAATTGAACACTATACTCCAAGTGTGGCCTAACTAAGGTTCTATACAGCTGCAACATGACTTGCCAATTTTTATACTCAATGCCCCGGCCAATGAAGGCAAGCATGCTGTATGCCTTCTTGACTACCTTCTCCACCTGTGTCGCCCCTTTCAGTGGCCTGTGGACCTGTACTCCTAGATCTCTCTGACTGTCAATACTCTTAAATATTCACTGTATATTCCCAACCTGCATTAGACCTTCCAAAATGCATTACCTCACATTTGTCCGGATTAAACTACATCTACCATCTCTCTGCCCAAGTCTCCAAACGATCTAAATCCTGCTGTATCCTCTGACAGTCCTCATCGCTATCCGCAATTCCACCAACCTTTGTGTCGTCTGCAAACCAGCATCACTCATTAAAGCTACAATCTATAATAGAATGGCTGAATTGTGCTCAAATCCTGCAACCCTGCCTCCAATGAGATTTGCTCGGTAGGAGGCCCAAATTTGGTGCAGTGCTGTGTCAGCATCAATCGAACAGTTAAAAGCAGATCAGCTCACTAGGGTCCACATACATGTAATTACAGGATTAAACTTGTTACTTATTAGGAATGTAAATGTAATCCTTACCTCTGAACTCAGCAAGTGTGTGGCTAGGTGAAAACAGTGCTATGAGGCTTGAACAATTAAAAATGTTGTAACTGAGATTTGTACATTTTTTTGTTTTAATAAACTTAGAGTATCCGATTCATTTTTCCTATTAAGGGGCAATTTAGCGTGGCCAATCCACCTAGCCTGCACATCTTTGGGTTGTGGGAGCGAAACCCACGCAAACACAGGGAGAATGTGTAAACTCCACACGGACAGTGACCCAGAGCCGGGATTGAACCTGGAACCTTGGCACCGTGAGGCAGCAGGGCTAACCCACTGCGCTACCATGCTGCCACAGATTTGTACATTTTTGACAGTCAAAGTTAATTAAAGATTACGGACTGAGGTGGATAGATCAATTGTACAGATCAGCCATTGAAAGGCAGAATCTACTTGAGGGGCTGAATGGCCCACTCCTGTGCCCATGTCCATTTTACATATGTGTCCTAAATTGTTTGCACCATGCAATTTGTGTGCAGATGCCTGAACATTAGTTATTATGATCTAAGATTCAGAGAGAGCTGTTGAGTTGCTGGCAGTGTAAACTAGATGACTGTGGACAATCAACATCCTGGGGAGGGCGACTAGGGGATTTTCACAATAGCTCCATTGCAGTGTTAATGTAAGTCTACTTGTGCAAATAAAAGATTATTATTGCTACCATCTACAAGATGCACTGCAGTAACTCACCAAGGTTCCTTAGGCAGCATCTTCCAAACCCAAGACCACTACCATCTAGGACAAGAGCAGCAGCTACTTGGGAACCCCACCACTTGGAGGTTCCCCTCCAAGTCACTCACCACCCTGACTTGGAAATATATCGCCCGCCATTCCTTCACTGTCACTGGGCAACACCCTGGAACGCCCTCCATAACAGCACAGTGGGTGTACCTACACCTCAGTGACTGCAGCGGATTAAGAAGGCAACTCACCACCACCTTCTGAAGGGCAACTTAGGATGGGCAATAAATTCTGGCCTATCCAGCGATGCCAACATCCCATAAATGAATAAAACAAATGCTGATCAGGCAGCACTACATCAAGGTGTGATTCCAGCATCTGAAGTGCAATAACTGGTTTGTGTAACACATAAATTCTGTTCTGGTTGAGATTGCATTCCACCAATAAACGAACAACTGCTCAATTGAATTTCGGAATGGTGAGAATGGTCCAGAAATAACTTGTACTGAGAGACAGTTCACTCGGAGGGGTAAGACATGGGTTTGTGCCAACGACTGCTTACGTCACTGCGTATTCTATAATTGTACATGGTGAGTCACCCCTGGGATGCTGTCATAAACCTCCAAGGAGATAGTTACATAACGACATGGGCAGAGGTCTGTGAGCTGGTCACTTGCTCCCTATGTTAGCCTGCATGAGGCAGGGGAGTAGGGAGGATAAACTGAAATGGAAAAGATATATTTAAAAAATAGTGAAGTCGATGAATTTTAATAAGTTAATTTTTTTATATACTTGTAGCTTGTTTAAAATGCATAAATCATATTATGTTAGTATAACAGAGACATAAGTACAAATCAGTTTTAAAGATACAGGTCTATTCTCTAAGATTGCTGAACTGTTCAAATATGGGGCGGGATTCTCCCAACGGGAGTCTAAGTGTTTTACTCCAGCGTCGGTGCCCGTTCCCAGACCCCTATTCTCCCCCCTCCGTGGGGCTAGTAGGGACATCACGTGGTTTATGGGGGCGGGGCCTTGGCATAGCCTCAGTGACCGGGTGCCGCATAAAAGACCCGGGCCTTAGGTTTTGCGCATGCGCAGTTGGGATGGCGCCAACTAGGGAATGCACGGTTTCCTTGCGGAGTGCTCCGGCTCCTCACCAACATGGCGCCGGGGTTCTGGGGCCAGCCGCCGAAGGAAGTAGACCCGGGGGGGGGGGAGGCCAGCCCGCCGATCGGTGAGCCCCGATCGCGGACCAGACCCCATCGGAGGCCCCACCCCCCCGGGAATGGTGCCTCCCTCCTCCCCCCCCAACATGCCGCCCCCGAAGCCTTCGTGCTGAGTACCCACCAGCAGTGACCAGGTGTGGACGGCGCCGGTGGTTCTCAGCCATTTCTGCATGGCCGCTCGGCCCATCCGGGCCAGAGAATCGCCGCTCGCCGTCTGCAGCGATTCTCCGAGCGGCCCGGCTCGATTCGCGCAGCGCTGGCTTCGGGGGCTGGGAGAATCACGTGCGTGTGTCGGGGCAGCGTGGCGCGATTCGCGCAGCGCTCCGATGATTCTCCCACCAGGCGGGGTGGTGGGTGGAGCGGGGGGGGGAGAAGACCGCCCATGGTGTCCTGCCATATATTTGGTCTTTTTGTTCATTTTTTCTTTACCCATCATTATTAGTATTTTTCACACAATAAACAATTTTTGTAGTTTAACTTCATATCCTTTGTGGTTCATTCAGTTACATCATGATTATGAATAAAATCTCGGGGTAAATATTCCTAAAACAATCCGGTCTCATTTACATGATTCCAGGGGCTTCTCTAGCAGCCCAATCTAGATCTTGGTGAACATTGCCATGGCAACAGCAATAATTGGGAAGTTTCCTTGTCAATTTCTAGGATACTATATTCCTGGAAAGGGCTGAAAGGTAACCCACGGTCATAACTTGCAGGATAGGTTTATCCTGGTGCAAAGGGTGCCAAATCAATAATGCTTCCAAAACAAACTTTAGTTTTAAATTGTGTAATTGTGAAATTTTATTTGATAGACTGGGAATTTCTGAGATGGAAAATTTATAGAGCAATGATATTTGAAGTCACTTCTAGAGCTAGAAGTTAATCAAATACATGACCTACATTACTTGAAATGGCCTCATTTTATGTTAATTTCCCAGAAGGTGAAGTTTTCTTTTGGTCACCCTGGGATGTGAATATTATCTATTGCCCATCCCGAATTGCGGTTGAGAAAGTGGTGGTGTACTGCCTCTTAAATTGCTGTCGTCCAGGTTTGCTGAATTATAAGAATAATTACTTTTCTTAGTGTCACAAGTAGACTTACATTAACACATCAATTAAGTTACAGTGAAAATCCCCTAGTCGCCACACTCTGGCCCCTGTACGGGGACACAGAGGGAGAATTCAGAATGTCCACTTCACCTAACAACTACGTTTTTCAGGATTTGGGGAAGGAAACACACTCTGACACGGGGAGAACATGCAGACTCCGCACAGACAGTGGCCCAAGACCGGAATCGAACCCGGGACCCTGGTGCTGTGAGGCAACGGTGCTAACCACTGTGCTGCTGTTCCACCATAATGCTTCTAATTGATGTGCTTCTATCACAGTTATGTGTGTGTGTATCCTGGACTCGGGAAACAAACTGACTCTACACTTTGGTCTCAGAAAATGTTTTGCTAGGTATAACTGGAGGGTGTTTTAAGTAAATCTCAACACCAGGTAACGTGATTTGTATTCATTCCCACATCTTAGCCATGAAGACTTTATGTTTACTTGCATTATAAGTACACTAAGTATTTATTAACTATAAAGCACTGTAATATGGGGAGATGAGAAAGATGCGATAGGAATACAAGTTCTAATTGTGACTTTACCCTCTTGGCTAGGATTAGGTATTATTGCGAGCAGAGTGCTTATTTTCCCCATTTTATCAATTGTTCTAATTGTGCTGATATTTGACACCTGCTGGTGGAGTCAAAGTGCTTCGCAGTTTCAGCTCTTGCTGTCTTTACTGCCATTTTGTTTAAACATCTCCCAAATTAAATTCAACCAATTTCAGGAATTCCTAAACTAACCTGAAAAGGTCTAGGGCAGGATTCTCCGGTGGCGTTCGCCCAGCGACCGGAGAATCCCGCCCCCGAGGTCAATGGAGTTTTCCATTGTCGCCGTCTTGCCCGTGGCGTTCTTACGGTGGGCAGGGCGGAATAATCCAGCCCTTAATTTGCATAATTTACATTCCGAGTGTAACTTTCTTTTTACAAGGATACCACAGAGCCAGCCTGGAAATTTGGCCTCACATTAAGAAGTTGTGATTTCTTTCTCTAACATTTCTACATAATCTCTACATATTACTTCCTGTGCTGAAAGATGGTTTTATTCCTAATAATTCATACTGACCAAATACACTACCTTTAATACACTTCCTCTATTGAGTATAGACAATTCTAACCTCTTCACAAGAAAATAGGAGAAGCAGATTTCTCCACAGCTTCCAGAAAAATAATCAGTCTGCAAACATGAAAATATCTGTCAGTAAAATAACTAGATTCTTATAAGCCTCAAAAATGTCCTTCTGTTGCTGGGAAGCCCCAGCGTTCAATTACTGATGGCTAGTGAACACACATCATAACTATAATAGAGTCTTTCTCTCCCTGCTCCATAAAGTCAAGCTACAAGCAATATTTGATTAAAGGCCTTGTCCCATTACTAACAGGCTACTGAATTATGAATTTCTGAGTATGACTTTGATTGTTTTTGTCTATTAATTTTCAATATGTTAAAAGCAAACCTTTAATAAGACGGAATGGAAATGAAATTGTGGAGTTTAACTTTTCTTTGATTCTAAGTGTAATCTGTAAAAGACAAAAATAGTACATACCATTCAGTGAAAGTATTTTGCTGTTCCTTTAGAAAAATTACAATATTCAAAGTGCAATTAGCTTTGACAATCTATTATTTTCTTCCGCAGGAAAATAAGCGCATGTGTATGTTGAATTGAGTGCAAATCTTAAGAGAACACCAAATATCTCTCAAATAAAATCTGTCCAGATTTTGTGCAGAAACATTTCATTATTGTTTTAATTAATGTTGCTGAGACTGCAGATTAGGCAAAAAGGCTGCTACAGCTACACCTACAGCTTAACTTCACTTCTGTAAACTGGCTGCGGTGATTCGGTTAGTTTCTGTGGACTCCTCCGAACATTGATGATCAGAATGTTGACATCGGTCAGTGAACAGCACACAGACATAGGGTCCATGCCTTCAGGAAGCTGACACTTATGAGTGAAGGTGTTTATGATTGTTCCATCTTCAGCCACCTAAAACCAATTAAAGCAACATTTAGTCAGCTTGTGAGGTCATGGCCCACCAATTATTTTTCTAAAAAGCCAACATGCTTCATTTAACAAGTGATAATTTTACATAAAAATCATTAACATACATTCAGGAGCTTTAGGCTTTCATAGTATAACCTTATAAACTACATGAGCTATATTGGTTTAATAAAAGAGTGTTACCTGGATTAGAGTGTGAAATTAATGCTGAACTGAGTGTATTTTTAAACACAGACAAATGAAACAGTTGGCAGTGTAGTTGTGTCCAGCTTTGTCATCCCATGCTTATATTTGTAAACTTGTAAAGACAACTTTAGATGACATGTTTCTTGTTGAAGTGCATTTTATTTCACCCAGCCATCTGCTGCAGGTATAGTGTCAGTTGAACTTTCACATGCAACAGTTGAAATAGGGTATAGATAGATTATCTGAATAGACAAAAAATTGTCAGATGGAACAAAATGTGAGGTTGTCCATTTGGCAGCAAGAATAGAAAACTGAGTATTATTTAAATGGAGAAAAACTGCAGAATGCTGCAGACATGAATCACAAAAAGTTAGCATGCAGGTACAGCAAGTAATTAGGAAGGCAAATAGAATGTTGGCCTTTGTTGCAAAGGGGATGCAAAGGGGGCAGCACGGTAGCATGGTGGTTAGCACAAATGCTTCACAGCTCCAGGGTCCCAGGTTCGATTCCCGGCTGGGTCACTGTCTGTGCGGAGTCTGCACGTCCTCCCCGTGTGTGCGTGGGTTTCCTCCGGGTGCTCCGGTTTCCTCCCACAGTCCAAAGATGTGCAGGTTAGGTGGATTGGCCATGCTAAATTGCCCGTAGTGTCCTAGAAAGTAAGGTTAAGGGTGGGGTTGTTGGGTTACGGGTATAGGGTGGATACATGGGTTTGAGGAGGGTGATCATGGCTCGGCACAACATCGAGGGCCAAAGGGCCTGTTCTGTGCTGTACTGTTCTATGTTCTATAAAAAGTCGGAAAGTCTTGCTCCAACTGTACAGACTGAGTACAATTGAGTATAACTGAGTATAATTCTTGTGTACTTACGTAAGGACAGTATACTTCCATTGCAACCAATTCTAAGAAGGTTCATTAGGCTGATTCCTGTGATGAAGGGGTTGTCTTAAGAGAAAGGATTGAACAGATTGGCCCTATACTCATTGGTGTTTAGAAGAGTGAGTGAGGGTTAATCTTATTGAAACATATACGATTCAGATGGGACTTGGTCGATGCTCAGAGGATGTTTTCTCTTAAGGGGGAATCTGGATCTAGAGGGTTCAGCTTAAAAATAACGGGTCTGCCATTTAAGAGGAAGAATGTGTTCTCTCAGAGAGTCAGTAGTCTTTGGAATTCTCTTCCACAGACAACAGTGGTTGGGTTATTGAATATATTCAAGGCTGAGTGAGATGTTTGTCATTGACAAGGGACTTATGGGGGGACAGGCAGGAAAGTGCAGTTAATGCCACAACCAAATCACCCATTGCTGAAAATTAGTAAGTGTAAATAAAAATTCTTCTCTTCCTCAAATGAATGAGCCATTTTTAAGTTTTACTTTTCTGGTTTAATATTTGCCAAGGCAAAGTATAATTGTTTGTACCTTTTCTGCTTTGATGACTATGTTGGAATTGTACATTGTAACAATAATTTCTTCTGGATCAAACTGGCTGACATCAGCTGTGACTTGATAAGTATCTCCAATAGTTCTGACGTTTCCAAGGCTTCCTGGACGGCCAGATATTGGAGCTGTGGCATTTTTAAAAAATACACAGTGAAACACAAAGAGGGAAAGGAAAGATTAAATATCAACAATTCTGGAAACACTTAGCAGGGCTGGCAGAATCTGTGAGAGAGAAAAACAGAGCTAACTGGTTACATTTTCTTGGCCTTCTTACTAATTTCCGGGGGAGGGAGGTGCAAAATTGGGAGAGCTGCGTTAGGCAATAGCCTGACATAGCCATACTATGTCCTGGGACCTGGGAGTTCAGGTCCATTGTACCCTGAAGGTGGCAACGTAGGTGGATAGAGTGGTCAAGAAGGCATATAGCATGCTTGCCTTCATCGGACGGGGTATTGAGTACAAGAGTTGGCAGGTCATGTTACAGTTGTATAGGACTTTGGTTAGGCCACATTACCAGAAGGATGTGGATGCTTTAGAGAGGGTGCAGAGGAGGTTCACCAGGATGTTGCCTGGTATGGAGGGTGCTAGCTATGAAGAAAGGTTGAGTAGAGAAGGATTGTTTTTGTTGGATAGACGGAGGTTGAGGGAGGACCTGATTGAGGTCCACAAAATTATGAGAGGTATGGACAGGGTGGATATCAACAAGCTTTTTCCAAGAGTGGGGGTGTCAATTACAAGGGGTCACGATTTCAAGGTGAGAGGGGGAAAGTTTAAGGGAGATGTGCATAGAAAGTTTTTTACTCAGAGGGTGGTGGGTGCCTGGAACGCTTTGCCAGCTGAGGTGGTAGAGACGGGCACGATAGCATCATTTAAGATGCATGTGGACAGATATATGAACGGGCGGGGAACAAAGGGAAGTAGATCCTTGGAAAATAGGCAACAGGTTTAGATAAAGGATCTGGATCGGCGCAGGCTGGGAGGGCCGAAGGGCCTGTTGCCGTGCTGTAATTTTCTTTGTTGTTCTTTGTTGTTTATACTCTCAGACTCGTACCTTTTAGCCAATGTCATTGAATTAGACACTGAAGATGATAATGGCAGGTCCAGCTCTGCAAACTCATCATGTCTGAGCAGTTCCTGTTCCACCACCAGGACAGATCCAGGAATGGTGGTGGTGCAGTGGTATATAGTTATGAGAAGAGTGGCCTAGGAATCCCCACATTGATTCCGGACCCCACGTTGAATACCAATTGAAGGAAGCATGGAGGGTGACAAGTGTACAGAATGTACCCTGGGTGAGGATTTCAAAGTCCATCATCAAGAGTGGCTCACTAGCACCACTATTGACCAAGCTGCTCAAGCTCCAAAGGACAAAACTATCAACTTAAGCCTGTGGCTGGTGATGGGGTAACCAACAAGAAGGAAATCCTACTAAGCCTTGTCTTTGTCAATCTACTAATATTAAGGATGAGTTTGCAGAGCTGGACATGCCATTATCATTTTCAGTGTCTAATTCAATGACAGGTGGCTGGTGATTTCTTTTTGCCTTTTCTGTTGCAGCTTTGATATCACTGAATGGCTTGCTAGGGCCGTTCCAGGGGGAAATTAAGAGTCAACCACATTGCTATGGAGTTTGGAGACACGTGTAGGCCAGACCAGGCCAGGTATGGACAACAGTTTTCCTTTCCTAAAGGGCATTAATGAACCAGGTGGGTTTTTATAACTACCATGGCTAGCTTTCACCTCCAATCTATAAATTAATCAATTGAATTTAAATTCCACCAATTGTCATGGTGGGATTTGAACCTATGCCCCTTTGAATCATAGAATTTACAGTGCAGAAGGAGGCCATTTGGCCCATCGAGTCTGCGCGGCCCTTGGAAAGAGAACCCTACTTAAGCCCACCCATTCCTATTCCCATAACCCAGTAACCCCAACTACCTCTTTGGATACTAAGGGCAATTTTTTAGCATGGCCAATCCACCTAACTGCACATCTTTGGACCGTGGGAGGAAACTGGAGCACCCGGAGGAAGCCCATGCAGACATGGGGAGAACGTGCCGACTCCGCACAGACGGTGACCAAAGCAAGGAATCGAACCTGGGACCCTGGAACTGTGAAGTAACAGTGCTAACCACTGTGCTACCATGTCACTTTAGTCATTAAGGTGGGTCTGGACCTCTGGATTATTAGTCTAGTGACATTACCACCATCTCCCCCATGAGAGGAGCGCAGAAAGCTCCGAGGGTTGTGAAGCTGGAGAAGATTACGGAGGGAGGTAGAGGTAAGGCTATGAAGGGATCTGTGTAGCAAGGATTTGAATTTTAAAAATGAAGGTGTTGTTTGACAGGGTCCCAATGTATGTCAGTGTACACTGGGGTGATAGGTGAATGGAATTTGATGTGAGCTGGGACATAGACAGTCGAGTTTTAGATGACATTAAGGTTACGGAGGGTGCGAATCTGGCCATGAGTGCATTGGAATAGACAAGTCTAGTGGTAAAAAAGGCCGGAGGAAGGTTTCAGTGGCTTTTAAAGCCAGGCTTAATTAGAATGTATTTCTGGGAAATAACCTTAAGAAGACTTTGACATTTTCAGAGTCATAGGTAGAATAAATAATTTCCTGGCAATACAAAATCCCGCAACAAATCCCATTAATTTCTGTACATAGTGGCTCTGATGCAATTTGCTGTCCATTACTTTGATTTTACTTGAAATATCTGTGAGACAATGAAAATACCAACCCAGAGTGGATAGACTCAATAAAATAATTACATGTTGCAATAGCTATTTGTCCTCGTCATAATAAGAAAATTTCATACAAAAATTAATTGTCAAGCCCTGCAATTTAAACAATCCTATTCAGCCAAATGGTAAAAATTGGTGCTTAACATACACTTTCTAATTACACAAATATAGTATTGAGATGTATATTAACGATTTGATTTAGAATTTGTTTTAACTGAATATAGGATGATTAAGAATATACTGCATTTTCATTCATTTGTATTGCAAAAGCAAAGACTATCATTAATCTGGAAAATTTATATTAGCTCTGAAGTCAAAGTCAATGGAAGTTTGAAACATTACAAGCCAAACCTGTGTATCCAAAGGATTCATCTCCTTGTCTTGCAAAGTGACCATTCCTGAAGGATGATTTTTCCACTTCATCTTCAAATAAAGTCCGAGCTGTGTCTATGTATTGATCAAAGCATGGATCACCAGAGGATTGTTGCCGATAGTTACTGTAATGTTCAGATCTGAAAGTTGAGGAAGAACTAAGGGATGACATTGTACTTGCAGCACTGCAAGGGAAAGACAGTCTGGGTATGGACAGTTGCTGGGGTTAGTAACACCAAATCGCACACGTGTTGACTAGAAGTCAAATGACTCTTAATATTCTTAACGGAAATTCCCAACACCCAGTAATAATTCTTCAATTGTTTCCATATATAGAAAGCGGTAACAGTCTCCAATACAAATAAGCATAAGGATTTGAGTCACTTAAGTCATGGTAACAAAAAAGGAATAGTGTTCATGGAATGCAAGATAGTGCAGCTTTCTCTGTTATCAGCAAAATGCCGTTGAGAGGTTAGAATCCATGAACGTTTCTATAGAGGAACCACAATCACAAACTTTCACTTTTTAAAAAAGTCAGCAGTTTAAAAGGAAAATGTTTGCCCTCCGATTAGAATTTATGTATTATTGTGAGCGAGAACCTGTTGGGGGGGGGGGGGGGGGGGGGGGGTGCTTTCTGGGAACATTGCATATCATTGCTCAGAATGTTGAAAAGTGTTGTGTATAACTGGCCCTAAGTACATCATAAATACTGAAGCTGAAGTATGCAATACAAACAGTGTCAATGTGAGTAGTGGGATCAATTAGACAAAGGTTCTGAGAAAGTCTATATTTAATAGTTATGGGGATTAAAGTAACTGGGTAACTTGCAAAATGTTACAACAGCATAATATCATTGTGAGCACTTGTTACTCTTTATTTTTAGTTTCAATTTTTTTTCTAAGCCTTCACCAAAAAAAACTGAATGAAAGGAAATAAAGTACTGAGACTTTGAATCAAATCGGAGTATTATGAACTTGCAAAGGGTTTCCTCCATGCAACATTTAGTGGATGGAAAGAATAGTTCAATGTTACCATGTCATTTTGACAGGGGATTTTCTGCAGACCATTCCAAGTATTCCTTATCTCGTCAACTCACACATGTAAGAATCCTTTTCTCTAAATATACTTCAGTAAGTCACAGTAGTTTCCTTAAATGTAATATCTATCAACTTTATATAATACTGTTGTTTTATTTCAATTCCTAAAATAATACCAATTTAGTGAAATACTTATTAATAAATGTATTGGAAATAATTTGACTTCATGAGCAGGTCTTCCATGCTCATGTTAAGTCCAAGTATTTTTTATGCAGATGAATATTAGACCAAACAGCATTTGGAGCTGATTCTTGAAGCAATTGAACAGAAATTCAAAGTCCAGCAGTGCTGGCTACGATCTGAAAGTTTTTGGGGAGACATGTGTGTCGTCTCAGAGTCTGACAGCACTAGGAGCAAGGATTCCAAGATATACAAAAGAGGGAGTTCATGGAAAGACTGCAAAAGGCCCTTTGTCCTGGAAACAGTGAGAGCATAGCCCTGAAATCTGAGAGCATTGAGGGGTAGAATCTCATGGTTTCAGAGCATCAGCAATGGTCCCAGAATCAGGAAGGAGTGAGAATGTAGTTTGGGCAAGCAATGAGGATGTTGGGGAGTGGAGAGATAGGTGTGTGGAAGCGAGAGGCAGAATTCTCTGGTTCCCCAGCCACTTGTGTCTCAGTGGCATGTCGTTCACTCATGGTGGGATTCTGTCTTCCCTCCACTTGTCAATTGGATTTCCCATTGTACCCACCCCATTCTGCCGGGAAACCCATGGGCGGGTGTGCGCTGCCGGCGGGAAAAGTGAATTGCAACAACCAGAGATTTTGGCCAAGGTGTTCCCACTTGAATTAACTCAAGCAGCCTTGCTGTGAAACTAACTGCAATGTTTATGATTGACAGCTCCTGACCAGGTCAAGAGCAGTTAAGTCCTCTCTGCTGAGAAAAGAGGAAGTGAAAACACTTAACTCCCGGTGTTTATAAACATTGTGGTTAGTTTCACAGCAGGCTATTTAACATTCATTCAAATATGAAGGGAAATATAAATAAACAATCCAAACATCTCTTTGAAATGAATAGAAGCCTTGCAGGTCAAAGGATCTGAGGGGGTGTAAAACCTTGTGATGTGGTTTTCACTTTCTATGATGTTACAGCTTTGGCTTTCAAGACATCTGCCTGAGGCAATAGGTATAAGGGACAGGTGAGTGAAAAAGCAGTGATTTTTTTCTTGTTGGTTCTGCCTGGACTGCTCGCTAGCTTCCAGAGAGGGTTGACTGATGGCAGGGAGGAGGGATGGGGTCCTCTGCTATGGAAGGTTCTCTGAAATGTGGGTTCCCACTATTGAACATTCTAAATTCTCGCTCAGTGTACCTGAATAGGCGCCGGAGTTCGGCGACTAGGGGATTTTCACAGTAACTTCATTGCAGTGTTAATGTAAGCCTACCTGTGACAATAATAAAGATTAGTATTATTAAATATTATTATGAATAAATATTATTATGGGGTAGTCTCTAGTGGGTGGCGTCTCTGGTGAGAGGGTCTGGTGGGGGGTAGGGGATGGGGTGGGACAAATTTGTATTTTGGGGGGAGGGCATCCTCTGATGGGCTTTGGGGGAACCTACCTTAAATAACTAACCCCCTTTGCCCACCACGTCAGGGCCACACTGGCAAATACTTGTCGCATCCACACCCGCATGATTCCTAGCCCAAAGGGGCAGAACATCACGGAGGTGAAGACAATCCAATGTCTAGTCCGGGACGCAAACCTTATTGCTGCTTCCAGCGAGCAACCGGAGCACCAGAAATGGCGCTGACCCTGTTTTTTCCCCGGCACTGGATTTTCTGCCCATTTGGAACTCCATCACCAGTGGTGGGTAGTGGAGAATCCATTTGGATAAAAGGGAGCATTAGGAGGAAGCAAGGCCTAGCAACCTCGAGGGATAGGGGGATCCAGGAGAATAGAATCCAAAGTGTCATCCTTTCCTTGCACTATCAGGTCTTAATTCCCACTGTGTTTCTGTGCATCAGCCTCTCTCATGGTCCATGTGCAGCCTTTTCCGCTTCTTCCCCCCAACACAAACCCCCCCCCTCAGTATTCTCATTACCATCGAGTTCTCATCTTGACGTAGCTGCCTTACCGAGGTTATGAGCAAATTTTTTGACTCTTAAAGGAAGTTGATAGAAAATCATAAGCTGAGATGGATAATTTCTTGACTATGAGCTACTGAGGGCAGCACGATGGCGCAAGTGATTAGCGCGGTTGCCTCATGGCGTCGATGTCCCAGGTTCGATTCCTGCTCTGGGTCACTGTCCATGTGGAGTTTGCACATTCTCCCCGTGTTTGTGTGGGTTTTGCCCCCACAACCCAAAAGATGTGCAGGGTAGGTGTATTGGCCACGCTAAATTAGAAAAAATGAATTGAATACAGTAATTTTTTTTTTAAAAAGAGACTATGAGCTAATAGTTTATTAGCAAATTTCGATGAACAAAAAGAAAAAACCTCATGTTTACCATCTATCCAGTTGATTTTCAAACTTACTAAGGCCCCTCTCCTTGCAGATACTGTCTCCCACAGATACTGTTTGTCTGAGCAGTTTATAATAGGAAGCAGCATTTTTAAGAAATGTCATTTGTTCACAATTTACATAGATGATTTGGAGTTGGGGACCAAGGGCAATGTGTCCAAGTTTGCAGATGACACTAAGATGAGTGGTAAAGTGAAAAGTGCAGAGGATACTGGAAGTCTGCAGAGGGATTTGGATAGGTTAAGTGAATGGGCTCGGGTCTGGCAGATGGAATACAATGTTGACAAATGTGAGGTTATCCATTTTGGTAGGAATAACAGCAAACGGGACTATTATTTAAACGATAAAATATTAAAGCATGCCGCTGTTCAGAGAGACTTGGGTGTGCTAGTGCATGAGTCACAGAAGGTTGGTTTACAAGTGCAACAGGTGATTAAGAAGGCAAATGGAATTTTGTCCTTCATTGCTAGAGGGATGGAGTTTAAGACTAGGGAGGTTATGTTGCAATTGTATAAAGTGTTAGTGCGGCCACACCTGGAGTATTGTGTTCAGTTTTGGTCTCCTTACTTGAGAAAGGACGTACTGGCGCTGGAGGGTGTGCAGAGGAGATTCACTAGGTTAATCCCAGAGCTGAAGGGGTTGGATTATGAGGAGAGGTTGAGTAGACTGGGACTGTACTCGTTGGAATTTAGAAGGATGAGGGGGGATCTTATAGAAACATTTAAAATTATGAAGGGAATAGATAGGATAGATGCGGGCAGGTTGTTTCCACTGGCGGGTGACAGCAGAACTAGGGGACATAGCCTCAAAATAAGGGGAAGTAGATTTAGGACTGAGTTTAGGAGGAACTTCTTCACCCAAAGGGTTGTGAATCTATGGAATTCCTTGCCCAGTGAAGCAGTTGAGGCTCCTTCATTACATGTTTTTAAGGTAAAGATAGATAGTTTTTTGAAGAATAAAGGGATTAAGGGTTATGGTGTTCGGGCCGGAAAGTGGAGCTGAGTCCACAAAAGATCAGCCATGATCTAATTGAATGGCGGAGCAGGCTCGAGGGGCCAGATGGCCTACTCCTGCTCCTAGTTCTTATGTTCTTATGTTCTTATGTCATCGCTGCCATGATATTAAGCTGTCAGAAAATTTTCAAATGTGAGAGGGCGTGCCCTTCTGCTCTCCAACTCCTGTTGATACGTAGATTGCACCTTAAGAATCTCTGCAAATTGGACCTGGAAAGATTGAAAAATTCTCTCTAGCTGTTGAAACATAACAAAAGAGACAATCGGAGCCCAGGCTGCAGAGATCTGGAAATAAATTATCGTTATAAACGCCACCAATGAGAATAGATACGTTTAATCATGTTATTGGGGAATGTGTACTTTTTTATTTTTAATTGTTTTTACAACTTTTTTGGGCTTCCGGAGTGTAGAACCATTGCCCTAGCACTGCCAAGCATCAATTCTCTGGGGAGTGATGCACCACTACAAGCTTCCTATGCAGCACAGGAGCAAAGCCCATGTGCATTGGAAAGCTGCGAACACCTGGTGTCCTGATGTCAGGGTATCTACTTTGGACCACACAGATCTAGACATTTGAATGTGTCAATCATTCTTAAACCAACAAGGGTTATAACTGCAAGATGGGCCTCGCATGAATATTTCTTAAAGGCCCAGTCCCCCAAATTGCATGGGAAGGTAATTCTTCTGTGATTGCAAAGGGGCTGAAAGTACTCGAGTGTTTCTGGAAGCTTTGTGGTGAGTTCCTGGATTTCCCAGAGAGTGTTGCTGCAGCCCCACTAGGATGACTGAGGAGTCGGTGATCCATCCAGACGAAAGTGACGACAGGTCGGAGATCAGAAGTGGCATTGCCAGGGCGGCTTGTGGCGCAGTGGTTAGCACTGGACTGTGGCGCTGAGGACCCGGGTTCAAATCCTGGCCCTGGGTCAGTGTCCATGTGGAGTTTGCACATTCTCCCCACATTCTCCCCATGTCTGCATGGGTTTCACCCCACAGCCAAAAGGTGTGCAGGTTAGGTGGATTGGCCACACTAAATTACCCCTTAATTGGCAAAATAAATAATTGGGTACTCCAAATTTTTTTAAAAAGAAGTGGCATTGCCAATGGGTACGGAGATGGAGTGAGGCTGCCGACAGGATAAGCTTTGCACAATGCTTTCTGCTTGCTAGAGCCAGACTCCTCCATCTCCCTGACAGTAACAGCAGGCTGCCTGTCAGACCAACCAATGCACCCAGCATCTTGGTATGCCTGCACATCAACGGTCTCCCGTAAACCACCTCATCTGGGTTCTCTGCAGCAGAGCTTGTCTGTGACATTGCCCACTGGGGAGCTTTCCCTCTAACAGGGGCACAGCTCACTCATGCCCACAAGACGTGGTAATGCTGATCCCGACTCAATACATGACTTTAGGGTGCTTGTTGTACCAGGGTGAATTGGTGGCTGAGTCAGATCAAATGATGGTTCATCTTTAATAAAGATGTTCTGTTGCTCGCTCTCTATAGTTCCTTGGGCTGTAGCTGGACAGGCTGCAGATCCTGGGGTTTGAAACCAGGAACTCAGAAGGGGAAGCTTAGTGTAAGGAGTGTGTGTGTGTTGGTGGGGGAGGGGGGGGGGGGGTGGAATGAGAAGCAAAAGGTCCATGGTCATGCTATGTGTAGCTTATTCATCATGAGGGTGCGTTGGGAAGTCTGAATGAACCGTCAGGCTTAGAAGAATTCAGATGGCCTTGTCTCCCACAAGGCTCTGCTCCCATCTATTGAATGCCACATTGTCCCACAAGAGAAAAGGCGGATTGTCAATATTGTGTTTCAGCAACGTGCAGACTGGAAGTATGTGGAGACATCGAGAGGTAGGCCTGAGGCTGGCAGCATTAGCAAATGTTGAAGGGTGAGGTGGAGCATCTGGATATTAGGTTTGAGGCCGAATTGCCCTTGAATTGAGCGGCTTGCTCAGTCATTTGAGAGGGTAATTAAGAGTCAAACACATTGCCATAGGCCAGACTGGGTAAGGATGGATGACTTTCTTCCCTAAAGGGAACCAGATGCGTTTTTATGACAATCAATGATGGTTTCACAGTCACTGTTAATGAGACTAGTTTTTCAATTCCAGATTTATTAAATGGCCATGGTGGGATTTGAGCCCATGTCCCCAGAGAATCTGCCTGGATTATTAGTCCAGTGACATTACGAGTAACATACCCACAACACCACCATCTCCTGCCAAAGTGATGATGCTGTAGCGAATGAAGCAGAGTGACAGATTGGTGGTTTGGTGTTGGAGATGTCATGTGAAGATGTATTCATTGGCCATGGCCCTGTTACTATCAGGTAAATGAGATGGGAGCACCAAGCTGGGAATTGCTGTGGGCCAGTCATCAATCTCAATCCCTATGCCCATAAAACAGAGCAAAAAAAGGCAGACAATAAACCTTTCCAAAGAAAACATTTGAATGGTTCACTTGGTTCAAGAACAAATAATGATCCTGAAGTGTTCCATGAAATAACCACATTTTTAGGTCAATCTTCCCATTGTAAATTTTTACACAGTAATTTTCAATCATACATAGCAGCAAATATATCTGACTCAAAATCAGTTCACAGGAAGTAAGGACATAGACAGTGTGCACCATATGTATAGCGTTTAATACATGAAAAATGTGAGGAAATTGAGACTGAAACAAAGGTGATGGTATATGGAGATTACTCATTACTAGCTGGGAGGTTAAAAAGCAAATATAATACTCCAGTGACAGTGGCAAACACATGATGTGTACAGCATATGATGTGTTGGGTAAGCTGGGTCTACGAGGACTGCGTTTACTGCAGTGGTGAGAGACAGGCTTCCAACACTTGAAGAAATGCAACCCGATTTTATTGAACACTTAACTATAATACATGCTTTAACTGTGGGTTGACACTTTGCTGACTTGACTGGAGACCTGAGGCTAACCTGACCAGACTATCTGACTACCACATGGTGTTTGTTCTCGTTGCTGCTCACGAGCTCTGACTGTCTCAGAGGCTGAATCCCGAGAGAGCGGGAAAACTAGTGCCTCTGGCTTTATAGTGGTTGTGTCCTGTCTGGTGATTGGCTGCTGTGTTCTGTGTGTTCACTGGTCATCCTGTGTGTCAATCACTGCCTGTCTGCACTCCATCATATACCTGGATGTATATTATGACATCTCCCCCCCCATTTGTTTTTAAAAATGTGTTCAGGTCAATAAATAGTGAGTGTGTGTGTACAGGAGCCTGACTATGTACAAAATATGCTAACGTATTTACATGGGAAGGTGAGTATGCAGATAGAGGGCAGATAACACATGAGAAAAGAAACAATATGTACAGATGTGTAAACGAGAGAACAAGGTAATGCAATATTCAGTCTATAAATTCAGTCTCTGTGGCGGGCGATGAATTCTGGTTGACCGCCTCAAGGGTGGGTCAGTGGCCGCCTGCACTTGAACGGGAGGAACTGCCACCAATGCAGAGGTCGGTAGAATAACTGGCAGATCGGTGGCCTCATGGAAGGGCACGTCCTGAGGAACCAGCGTGCGAGGCGGGACATCACGGTTAGATGACAGGCGCGGAAGTCGCCACAGTGCCCGCCTATTACGCCGAAGAAAGGAGCCATCAGGCATGCAAACGAGGAACAATCTCGGGGCCACTTGCTGTGGCAGACCAGCCACCTTCAGGTAGCTGAACACGAACTCGGTCAGCAGGGGCCAGGTCAGGGAGATCTGTGGCGTCACGCCGACTTGCATTGGGCCTGAGACTGTTGCATCCTCTGTAGGACCGGGAAGTTGTCAAGGGCCGGAATGTGGATAGCCGGCACTGTCGTTCGCAGTGTACGGTTCATTAAGAGCTGCGCTGGGGACAGGCCAGTGAACAAAGGAGTCGCCCTGTAGGCTAACAGCGCCAGGTTGAAATCATAAACCGAGTCAGCAGCTTTGCACAAAAAGTCTCCTTGCATGCCTTGATTACTGTTGCTGAGGTGAGGTCAGTCAGTTTGACCACCTCGGGGTAGTTGGAAAAGTAGTCCACTAGGAGGACATAGTCTCGGCCCTTGGCATGGAAGAGGTCAACACCAACTTTGGACCATGGGGAGGTCACCATTTCATGCGGCAGTAGAGTCTCTTTGGGCTGAGCCGGCTGGAACCTTTGACACGTCGGGCAATTGAGGACCGTGTTGGCGATATCTTGGCTGATGCCTGGCCAATATACTGCCTCTCGGGCTCGACGGCGACACATTTTGACCCCCAGGTGACCCTCATGGATTTGGCCGAGGACCAACTCTCGCATGCTCTGTGGGATCACAATTCTGTCCAGCTTCATTAGTATGCCGTCTATCATCGCTAGATCGTCCTTTACATTATAAAACTGGGGGCACTGCCCCTTTTGCCAACCATCCGTGAGATGTCGTATGACCCGCTGGGGTAGAGGATCCCTGGCTGTCTCCAGATGAATTTGCACGACCCTTTCATCAGTGGCTGAAAAGTTGGAGGCACAGAATTGCATCTGCGCATCTATTTGACAGACAAAGTCAGTCTGCTCACACGGTGTGGTGATAGATCTGGAGAGTGCATCGGCCACAATGAGCTCTTTGCCCAGGGTGTACACCAGGTCGAAATCATAGTGGCGGAGTTTGAGGAGGATACGTTGTAGCCGTGGCGTCATGTGATTGAGGTCTTTCTGGATGATGTGAACCAATGGCCTGTGGTCCATCTCGACCGTATATTTGGGGAGGCCATACACATAATCATAGAACTTGTCGATCCCTGTGAGGAGGCCCAGGCATTCTTTTTCAATCTGAGCGTATCGTTGCTCAGTGGGTGTCATGGCTCTAGAGGCATATGCGACTGGGGCCCAGGAGGAGGAGTCCTCCCGCTGGAGGAGCACTGCCCCAATACCATCCTGGCTGGCGTCGGTGGATATTTTTGTCTTCTTGGCGGAGTCGAAAAACGCCAGCACTGAGGATTGGTGAGTTTCGCCCTGAGCTCACTCCACTCTTGCTCATGAGCAGGTAGTCACTGGAAGTCCGTAGTTTTTTTAACGAGATGGCGGAGAGCTGTGATGTGTGATGCAAGGTTGGGGATAAACTTCCCAAGGAAGTTGACCATCCCGAGGAGGCGGAGGACCGCCTTCTTGTCCTCCGGGGCCTTCATGGCGTTAATCGCCGACACCTTGTCTGCATCTGGCTGCACGCCGTGCTGCGAAATGTGGTCATTAAGGAATTTGATTTCTGATTGACCGAACGAGCATTTGGCTCTGTTGAGTCGGAGGCCATGCTCATGGATCCTGTGGAACACCCGCTTGAGGCGATCGATGTGCTCCTGAGGAGTTGTGGACCAGACAATGATATCGTCGACGTACATTCGCAGCCCCTCGATGCCCTGCATCATTTGTTCCATTATGCGGTGGAACATCTCTGAGGCGGAGATGATGCCAAAGGGCATTCGGTTGTAACAGTAGCGACCGAACGGGGTGTTAAATGTGCCCAGTTGAGCAGATCTGCACAGGGCTGAGTAGTGGCCAAGCTTGCCACACTGGAGACAGCGTTGAGATTTCGCGAGACATTGCCGTTTTTAATGGGCGGAGCCACAGTTGGAGCACGTCATCGCTCCGCCGTCAGGACGTTCCATGCTCCACCGCACATGCGCAGTGCGGTCGAACGACGTGCGCACTTGCGTGGTTTGGTCGTCGGCCTCGCCGTCCCCTTGGTCGTGGCACGCATGCGCAGGAACCCGGGAAAAACGCGCAAAATGGCCACCCTCATCCAGACTCAGGCCCTGCATTTGTTTGATGGCCTGCACCCATTCCGCATCGTGGGGGCCTTGCCGTGCCGTTCCTGCCGCCTTGATATGGGAGTACCGGTTGTTAGCGTGCTCGTGGAGGACGCAGGTCTCGATGGCGATGGTAAAGGTGAGCTGCTTAACGTTTAGGAGTTGCTGGCGAAGGGAATCGGAGTGGACCCCGAAAACGATCTGATCCCGGATCATGGAATCGGAAGTGGAGTGGCAGTTGCAGGACTGCACGAGGATGCGGAGATGGGTTAAAAAGGACTGAAAAGGTTCAACCTTACCCTGAAGCCTCTGCTGGAACACATAGCGTTCAAAGCTCTCGTTGACTTTGATGTCACAGTGGCTGTCGAACTTCAGCAGGACTGTTTTAAACTTCGTCTTGTCCTCGCTTTCAGCAAAGGTGAGGGAGCTGAAGATGTGGATAGCTTGGTCCCCGGCTGTAGAGAGGAAGAGAGCGATCTTCCTGACATCTGATGCAGCCTCGAGGTCGGTGGCTTCAAGATATATCTGGAACTTCTGCTTAAAAATCTTCCAGTTATCACCGAGGTTGCCGGCGATGTGGAGCTGCGGGGGAGGGCGGACGCTGTCCATGTTACCGGATGGCTGATCGCTGGTCAAAGGCAGATTATCTCAAGGTAGGTCCGTCAAACTCGAGCATAACTCACTGGTACCATGATGTGTTGGGTAAGCTGGGTCTACGAGGACTGTGTTTATTGCAGTGGTGAGAGAGACAGGCTTCCAACACTTGAAGAAATGCAATTCTATTTTATTGAACACTTAACTATAATACATACTTTAACTGTGGGTTGACACTATGCTGACTTGACTGGAGACCTGAGGCTAACCTGACCAGACTATCTTACTACCACATGGTGTATGTTCGAGTTGTTGCTCACAAGCTCTGTCTGTCTCAGAGGCTGGATCCCGAGAGACCAGGAAAACAAGTGCCCTCTGGCTTTATAGTGGTCCTGTCCTGTCTGGTGATTAGCTGCTGTGTTCTGTGTGTTCACTGGTCATCCTATGTGTCAATCACTGCCTGTCTGCACTCCATCACATACCTGGATGTATATTATGACAGTATAGTAATAAAGTAGTAATGTAACAATAAAATCACAACTCATTGAACCCCCTAAAGGGTTCAGCATTTTTTTTTTAAATCAATGGAGGGATATTTAGGGGGTGATTCTCCCAGCCCCGCACCGGCCCGGAGAATCGCCGCAACCGCACCATGACGTCATGATGCTGGCGCGCGATTCTCTGAGGTGCGGAGAATCGGCGCCATTTGAGCCGGCCGTGGGCCACTGTAATCGGTGGGGCCGCTGATTCTCCGGCCGAGCAGCAGCACCGATACGACAGCGACCCGCCGGCACCGTTCGCCCCTGGTCGCTACCGGCGAGAACACTGCGGGAACGGTTGGGGGGCGGCCTGTGGAGGAGGGGCTCCTTCACCGGGGGGGGCCCTCCGATGGGGTCTGGCCAACGATCGGGGCCCACTGATCGGCGGGCCGGCCTCTTCCCCCCCCCCCACTGGGCCTACTTCCTGACGCGGCCAGACCCTGAACACCGACCCCATGTTGTCGGGGCCTGTGCGCTAAAGAAGTCCCTCGCGCATGTGCAGGTTGGCACGGCCCAACTAGCGCATGCACGGGTTGGCGCAGCGGAATGGAGGTTGAAGCAGCATGAACCGCTCCAGCACATTGCTGGCCCCCAAATCTGTCGTACCCGGGCCCGGTTCACGCCATCGTGAAACATGACGGCGTTCACGACAGTGGGAACACTTGGGCCCAATATTGGAGAATCGCCCCCTTTGTGCTCTTGTTTTCAGTGGGGGGATGGGGATTGGTGGCAGGGGCAGATAATCCTGCAGGAGTCCCAAAACGGGTTTTATGCCGTATTTACTCCTGTGGGATTTACAAAATGGACTGTACTTTGCATTTACGCCTGCGGGAGTCCCAAAATGGATTTATTCCGATGGGATTTCCCATTGCCATTGTCCCCACCGACAGTGGGTATCCTGATATACAAAGTTGGGATCCCCATTTGAATATATTTAAATATCATTAGCAGAACTTCACTCCTGGTAGGACCACCGCCCCCCCGCTCCCCACCCCCACCCCCGGCCAATTCACTTTGGAGTGGGGGCACACCAACGTAAATCATGACAGGTCCCTCACAATGTGCACTTGGTGAGCAGAACCCACCAGAGGTACACACCTGAGTACTGTCCCCAGGGATGGAGAGGGACAGGCCCAGGCAGTACGCTGGCACTGCCTGGGGGCCTTGCCATGGGCCAGTGCCTGGGGAGTGTTCTGTGTGTGTTGGGGGGGGGCGGGGGAAAGGGGCTTGCAAGTGTGGGTGTCCTGGGGGTGGATGTCCTGCGGGGTGGGTAGTCTGTGGTGGGGAGGGGTGAATTTCATGCTGGGGGAATGGTTCTATTTTTAATTTTTTTATATCGGGATGCCCTTGATCTTTTAAAGATCTAAGTTGCTGGCGGGGCAGGCTCAATTGAAGCATGACATCTTGGGACCCACCCCTTAATTTATTGTGACTAAGTGGCTAAAAGTGTGGCGAAGGAAGCTGTCCTTTCGGCTGACGGTTTCCGCCCTGTCTCTCCCACCCACTGCGCCACTCTGCAGAAAAATGAGAAAATTCTGCCCAATGGTTTCACTGCCCTCTCCATAAGACCATAAGACACAGGAGCAGAATTAGGCCACTCGCTCTGCCATCCAATCATAGCTGATATTTTCTCATCCCCATTCTCCTGCATTCTCCCTATAACCCCTGATCCCCTTATGAATCAAGAACCTGTCTATCTCTGTCTTAAAGACACTCAGTGATTTGGCCTCCACAGCCTTCTGCGGTAAAGAGTTCCACAGATTCACCACCCTCTGGCTGAAGAAATTCCTCCTCCTCTCTATTATAAAGGATCGTCCCTTTAGTCTGAGATGGTGTCCTCTGGTTTTCGTCTTTCCTGCAAGTGGAAACATCCTCTCCACATCCACTCTATCCAGGCCTCGCAGTATCCTGTAAGTTTCAATAAGATCCCCCCTCATCCTTCTAAACTCCAACAAGTACAGATCCAGAGTCCTCAAACATTCCTCATAGAACAAATTCTTCATTCCAAGGATCATTCTTGTGAACCTCCTCTGGACCCTTTCCAAGGCCAGCACATTCTTCCTAAGGTACGGGGCCCAAAACTGCTCACAATACTCCAAATAAGGTCTGACCAGAGCCTTATACAGCCTCAGAAGAACATCTCTGGTCTTGTATTCTATCCCTCTTGACATGAATGCTAACATTGCATTTGCCTTCTTAACTGCCGACTGAACCTGCACAATAACCTTAAGAGATTGTGAACAAGGATTCCCAAGTCTCTTTGGGCGTCTGTTTTCCGAAGCATTTCCCCATTTAAAAAGTCTATGCCTAAATTCCTCCTTCCAAAGTGCATAACCTCACACTTTTCCACATTGTATTTCATTTGCCACTTCATTGCCCTCTCTCCTAGCTTGTCCAAGTCCTTCTGCAGCCCCCTTGCTTCCTCAGTACTACCTGTCTCTCTACAGATCTTTGTCAAATCTGAAAACTTAGCAACAGTGCCTTCAGTACCTTCTTCCAGATCATTAATGTATATTGTGAAAAGTTGTGGTTCCAGCACAGACCCCTGAGGCACACCACTAGTCGCCGGCTGCCATCCTGAAAAAGACCCCTTTATCCCCACTCTCTGTCTTCTGCCAGTCAGCCAATCCTCTATCCATGCCAGGATCTTACCCTGAATACCATGGGCTTTTAACTTATTTAACAGTCTCCTCTGCGGCACCTTGTCAAAGGCCTTCTGGAAAGCTAAATAAATCACGTCCACTGGTGCTCCTTTGTCTAACTTCCTTGTTACCTCCTCAAAGAACTCTAACAGATTTTTCAGATACAACCTCCCTTTGACAAAGCCGTGCTAACTCAGTCCGATTTTACCATGCACTTCCAAGTACTTTGCGATCTCATCTTTAATAACAGACTCTAAAATCGTACCAATAACCAAAGTCAGGCTAACCGGCCTATAATTTCCTGTCTTCTGCCTCCCTCCCTTCTTAAACAGTGGTGATACATTAGCCACCTTTCAGTCCTCTGGGACCCTTCCTGCCTCCAATTATTCCTGAAAGATCATCACTAATGCCTCCACAATTTCCTCAGCTATCTCTTTTAGAACCCTGGGGTGTTGTCCATCCAGTCCAGGTGACCTATCCACCTTCAGACCTTTCAGGGATTGATGTAAAATCACTCTCATGGAACTCAAAGTGTAACAAGGGGTAAGGACATGAACTGGAAAATGGTGCTTGGAAGCAGCTAAATGTAGCCTGAGAAAGCTATTGTTGCATTTTCCAACTGCACCATATGTCTGACATTTTAATCCCCTATGTTATTTTCACATGTGAATTTTGTGCTATTTCTGAGTGTTTGAACAATATTGGCGTGTTTGTGTCTTGCACAGATGGAAAGTTCCACTCTGCTCATTTATATTTAATGAACCTAGGGTGTATAAAGTGTAGTTAAAATCTAATGAAGATTTTTTTTTTTGAAACTCATTGATGTCGAAAGCTTATAGTTATATAAATATTTCCAGGTACAATTTTCTCCAATCAAAAAGAGCCAAAATTCTGATGATATTTAGTATTTGGCAGATTGCTTTTGAAAAATAGAATATTTACGGACACAAATTCCAGTTACTTTGCTTCATGTCCCAAATAGATTTGTTTCTTTTTTTGTCTTATTGCACAATTGCTATCACCGACCACCACTTGTCAATCCACTGAAAGGAATTAAAAGGCATTTCTGCATTAATTCATCATAACACTGGCTGCTCTTCTCTACTCCGCGTGTCTGCTAGATCTGTCAACGAGAATTCTATTTGCTGCTGTGTAAACTGTGCAAATTGAATACTTTGGTTTCTGTGTGTCTATCACTCGGATTCACTTCCAATTCAATGTAACTGGATTGGTTTTTCAGAGGCTCTATATAACATCACTCACAGCCTCACAAACAGTAACTCCACGTTTACTAGTGTAATGACAATCGGGTATCAGCGGTGTACAGTTCTTTAAAAGGAAACTACGAGACCGCACTTCAAATTGGCCAAATTGCAGTTTCCTGGTTCAAAGGGAGGCCTGGGGGTGCCAAACATTAAGATGTATCAATCAGCCCTTCATCTCAGATTCAAACGAGAATGGGTAAGAGGGGACCACACCTCCATTTGGCTTGACACTGACGCTGGCCAGTCTGAAGACTCCTTACCAGCTCTGTTATTTCTTCGGACTCATGGGACTGTGCCAAACAAGTGTGTGAATCCAATAATCACCAACACTTGTGATTAATGTGATATAAAATAGGATTATTAGTTAGAATAATGTAGATGTGAGCCAGGCTGATAGTAGTGAGTTCACAAACAAAGGACAAAGGGATTCAGAAAGCATGGCCAGGTAGGGGGGAGGGAGCCTCGTGGAGGATGGGGAAAAGGATGCTGGGTAACAAGAGGCCCAGGGTTGAGGAATGCGAAATGAGCCAATCAGGATATATGGCCAGGTCAGGAGGTGTATAGGATGACCTATGGGAATCTTCTATGTGAAACCTGATGCCATTTGAATGATATTTGCAGAGATTTCTTTGTCTCCGATTTCACTCGGTTTTGGGGCTTCAGAAGACCGCCTGTGTGTTCTGAATCTCTGTGGAGCGAATCTGCCTTGCAAGTTGGTTAAAAATAAATAACACTATACCTACAAATCTATCTCGAGTTTTATTGAGGCCAGACTGACGGGTAAAGAACTCAATATTGTCACTTGGAGAGTGTGGAGGATGATCCATAAGTTGGAAGGTAGATTTAATTTATTTTTAATAAACATTTTATTGAGGTACTTTTGGTATTACAACAACAACAAAATAAACAATGTACATGAATCTATAAACATAGTGCAAAAGACGTCGCATAAACATAGTGCAAAAGACGTCGGAAGGTAGATTTAATTTAACCTCCACTCTCTCCCATTCAGGGTCTTATAAGATCATGGTTTGGATATTTGGAAGAATTGGGGAATTATTAGGCTAGGGAACATATTTAGTTGTTATCTTTTGAACAATTTTGTCTAAATTCTGTACAAATGTGCTAGAGGTGCAGTTGTGGGGAAAAAAAGATCTCATGCTTAATATGGACGAGGAGAACTGCGGCACTATCTGGTAAAATGCCAATAGAATCACAGCCTGTAATAGTACAAAGGAGACCCAACTTAAAATTTTGCAGCATCTGCATGTTATATCAAGCAGAAGACACAGGGTAGACCCTGTTAGTGAGAGGGGACTATACAATGGCCGAGAATCTCCATTCCAAAATCTAAGTGCTCCCGCCAGCGGAGAATCTTGGTAAGAGGGCACCAGTACCCAGGTGTGAGTCTCATTCCTTAACCATGCAAATTTATGTATAGTGGATTCCAACAGGATCGCGGTATCATGCAGCTAACTCAGCTCCTTGCCGCAACAAAGAAGCCTAAGTGTTTTCACTTCCTTTTTTCCTCACAGCAGAAAGCACTTAACTGCTTTTGATGTGGTGAGGAGCTGTCAATCATAACAGCAGTGTTCATAAACATTGTGGTTAGGATCATTAGAGGGTACTTGGGATGCCTTCATGCATGAAGGGAAAGATAAATAAACAATCCATTAAACTGATAACCGCAGGCTAGTAAAATATATTGCTCGATGAAATTGAACGGAAGTTTTGCATTTCAAAGGGTATCAGGGGATTTGAAGCTTTTTGAAGTGTTGCGGGCATTGGAAGAAGCTTCTGACACTTGTGACAACTGCTGTTTTTTTCTGAGGGAGCGGATATTAAGAAAGGGAAGGGAAGTGTATCTGCATTGATTCTTCACTGGACTGTCTGGACTGCTCTTCAGCTGTCCGGCAGAGCAGTTCAAGCTGAGGAACGCATTTCAGAATTCGGAGGATGCTGTTCAGTAGAGGGCTGCTGAGATCACCATGCCAAGGGTGATCCTCAAGTTGCCCAAGGCTGGAAGGGGTAGAGCAGAATGGGATCCCCGGTCGGGGTCGGATAAGTTTCAAGATCAATCACTCACCCACCACACCCCCAGAGCCCTTGGTGGGCCTGCTCTGCATCAAGCAGTGGCAGAGGGGCAGATTATCAGTGCCCTGAGTCCCTTGACCCCCCCTTAGGCTCCACCGTGGCAGGGCTGCGCTTAGCCCACCTGCGATCAACTGTCACCCGGTGGTTGTGGGGGTCGGAGCATCACGGAGGTGGTGGGGGAGGGGGAAATCAGACTTCCAGCCCGTTAATTGCATGCTTATGTGTGCTAACTCTGAATTTGCATCTTCCCTCCGGTGTGTAGTGCGTTACGGCCTGTGGCGAGGCAGTGGAGAGTAGCTATGGCTCTGGCACCTGGGGCCGAGTCTGTTTTCCTGGTGACGTTCCATTCTCTGCCCAATGGGGAATGGAAAATCCAGGCCGTTGTATCTGATCCTGTGTCAAAATTAAATTCCCCTGTTTGGGCCTACTTAAAGAGCTTGAGAAGAGATTTGCTATGGCCTTCGGGTTTGATCCTTAGTTCCTGGTTCTGGCACTTCCAGACAAAAAGATAATTGACACCAATGAAAAAAGATTGTACAATATCCAAACATTTACAGTACAGAATAGTATCCTTTGTTCCTGTATTAGTGATAATCCTCCTTTTATTCAGAATTGTCATGAAATTGTTATGGATTGCATCCCAATGGAATTTCCATCCTGTATATTCCAATCCAAATTGGATGCATTCCAAAGAGTACAGGCCCGTATCTCAAATACTCAGGCTCTGTAATGTCTGACTTTCTCCTACAAGGCCTCCTTCTGTACTGTAGGAATTCTATGGATTCTAAGGTTATACTAGACTCGAGGATGTGCACTATTTTTCCATGTTTTCCTGCTTTATCCTTTCTGCCCCCGCCCTGTTACTTACCCTCTCTAATTTTAGTATCTGTGGAAGCACTGGGTTTACTGAACCAACTGCATTGATCATGCTGCCATGCACCAGTTTAGAGGGTGTGTAGCATTGTTCGAAAAAATTGAAAAGCAAATAAAAATATATTTTACAAAAAAGGAAACTACAGCTCATTTAAAAAATAAGCACTCCAATTATTTAGCCAGGAATAGAGTGCCAACACAGATGCTGCATTCTGCTTTGTCGAGAGGAATTGGAGTTGAAATATTCTATTTTTCACCAGAAGGGGGCTCTGTTGCTGATGCAACCAAGACGTATATGAAAACTCCGCCGTATACTGTAATAATAAACAATGGTTCTGTTTAGTCATGCTGTTAAATACATTAGGTACATTCAAATCAGTTATTTAGACTGGTTTCCAAATTATGCAAGTTCCACTATCATAAATTGTCATGGTATAAAGTTCGAATTTAGCAGGGTTGTCAATGATAAAATAATGACAAAAAACTCTAATCATGATTAGTTTCAAGGAGTGATTCTCACTGTATGCATTTAGTTTTATTCAGATGGGTGGTAGTCTCTCATCTGAGACCCAGTCCTGTGGGGGGAAGAAGGGGGCGTATGGGGAATGTTTCCCACTACGGAGGCCAGAGGAAACCATGCCATATCTTCCAGCCCAACCTCATTAATCATACTCCTGGGGGTTTAGTGCTGTATGTGAAAATGGACCTCCTTGATGACACTCAAGCTGGAAGATCCGCCTGATAGATACCCCCCTCCCCCCACCCACTGCTGTGGTGTTCCAGGGTTGCTGGCGACCTCCATCTTGAACTCGCTCCTCAAAAGAGGTGAGAATTCTTAAGTCCGGCACCCCTCCGCCAGTCTGAGTCCTCTCCTGACGGTTATGGGAGAGCTTTTCCTGAGGAGACACAGAGAGGGCATCATTAGCCACACGCGTGGGTCACAGTGATCGGGGAGGGGGGGGATGATGTGAAGGGAGGGTTGGGGGCGTGGAAGCTGGAGGGGATGGTGGAAAGAGGAGTTAGTGGGTGGATGCTACCTTGGAGGGGGGGAAGAAGCATTGGTGCCTACTCACTCGTGCTGCCCACTGTAGGTCATTGATTTTCTTACGACACTGGAGGCCAGTCCTCCCGGTCATACTCCCTGAGCTAACAGCCGCCGTCCACCTCATCTCATGCACTCTCTGGGACCCTCGGGGGAACAGAACCTCCCTCATGGCCTCTATGGCATCTAGGAGCCTCCCCAGGTCAGCATCCCCAAATCTTGGGCAGTGTCCTCGGCGCCATTATTGCGAGCTGGCTGGGGTTGGCTGAGCAAGTGCAGCTTAAGTACTGCTTTGTTAGCGGGGTGCCGGCGGGCACGGCGCCGGCGAATCAGCTGGTGAGCCTTCATTTGCGGCGAGAAGCCCGTGAGGCCTCGTTAAGTGGACCAATTAATGTTAAATTATCTCACCGGCCTCGCTGGGCCCAGAGCCGGCAAGCTCACGGCAATTCCCGCTCGCTACCACACTTAGAAATCTTTCTGCAGAATTGCACCATATGTCTCAAACATTTTGTGAATTGTGTACCACTCAGACTTATCTTTTAGTTTATAATAATTATAACTAAACCATTATAATAAATTTATATCACCACAAGGCCATAGTAATGGTAGCAGTGTGATAGACATGTGATCTATCTTGCAACTGTATTCCTAAAAAACTTTATCAAAATGTCACAGGCCTTTTTAGATGCTGCTGTAGTAAAATGTTCTTCCTCTGTGCACAGCTTCAAATTTTATAATACCTCCATAGGTCTTTGGCAAATTTGCTGTCACATCAACAAGACAATAATTGTACAAATCTTTCAAACCCTGTGTACCAGCATGATGCTATTAAGAACACTGATTTAACCCCAGACAATGAATTAAGCTACAGCATAACCCACAGAGACAAATCAGAACTTGGCAAATCATTCATACTCTGTTAGGATTTAAACAAAAACTGTAGGATGACACTCTGTCTAATTGGACGGTTTAAATTAATATATCTTTCAGTTCTTTGCACCCAGATCTTCCAGATTGTTTTTTACTCTGGCCAATCTATTGTTGTGCATGGCATCCAGATGGTCAAAAACGCACTTTATCTATTTCTTGAATCACAGAATTCTAGAAATTTACAGTATGGAAGGAGGCCATTCGGCCAATCATATTCATGCTGGTCGATAGCAACCAACATAATCCAACCTTTCAGCTATTGGACTGCAGCTTTGTTGGTTATGGCCCTTCAAGTGCATATCCAAGTACGTTTTAAATTGAGGGCTTCTGCCTCTGTCACCATTTCAAGCAGTGAGTGCCACCTTTTTTCTTCATGAAGAGCCACACAGCCAATTTTTGTATCATCTGTAAACTACTTAATCATGTCGGCTGCAGTAAATTCCAAGTTTCGTTATGTACCATAAAAAGCAAGGCATTTGGTACTGAGCTCTGCAGACACCTGCTGGAACCCACCTTCCAGTCACAAAATCACCCATCAACCATAATTACCCTTTGATAAAAGCAAATTACTGAGGATGCTGGTTATTCTTTGTTTCCTTCCTCAATCATTTGAGATCCAACTTATCCTGTGCCTTCAATCCTATGGGCTTTTACATGCATGCCCAGCCTGCCGTGTGGGACCTTATCAAAACCCTTGTTAAAATCCATAGAGACAACATCCAACGCACTGCCACCATTGAATTATTTTGATATGGTGACGAGGAGAGCTAATTACGTTAGTGAGTCACAAACTTCCGGCAACATACCTGTACTGTCTTTGCTTAATCTGTGTCATTCCAAGTGAACATTTTCCCTGTCCCATTGTAAATTTACCAATAATTTTCCCACCACCAATCTGACTGGGCTGTAACGACAGTCTATCCCTTTCTCTTTTTTTAAACAATGGCACAACGTTAGCACTCCTGCATTCTCTGGCAACACACCAGTAGCGAGAGAGGATTGGAAAATGATGGTCAGCTCTTCCATTACTCCTCCTCTTGCCTCCTTTAACAATCTAGGATACATTTTATCTCGGACTTTGTGCAATTTCAAAGATGGTAACCCCCTTCTTTTGCCCTGTCAGTTTCATTGAATATTTCAGCCAGACTAAACGTCTGTAATTGTTCTCTCCTTTGTGATAACAGATGCAAAGTATTCACTAAAAATCACACAAATGACCTCCACCCCGACAAGGGTATGGCCTGTAATTGGCACCAGACTTTCTTTAGTCACTCACTTGCTCTTTATTTACTTAGAAAAAAAACTTGGGGATTCCTTGACTTTACTTGCCAATATTTTTGCCTACTTTTGCTTTCCTAACTTCCTTTTTAATTTCACCCTTACACAAGTTTCCTGCAGTGTTGAGACCTCAGTAACTGCCATGCGCTTGTTTGTTTCATTCGCCTTTCATTTAAGCCCCTTGGCATCCTAGCAGTTCTGAATTTGTTAATCGCACCCTTTATCAGGGAACATCTTTGCTCTGAACCCTCACTATCACCTCCTTGAACGCCTCTCACTGAAGTGGCACTGATTTATCTTCAAGCGACCCTTAGGTCCAGTTTAGCTAAATCTTTTTTCCCCCAATTGAGAATTTTTATTACTGTAAGTTTAATTTTGTGCTTTTCCATAACGACCCTCAATCTGACTGTATTATAATCATTTGCACCAACGAGCTCTCTGACTGCTGGAGGACAGTTAATGTGCAGCAGTTGGGCACATCTTCCCATGGCCGGGAACACCACGACAAATCGTTCTGTGACCATCCCGACATCTGTGACCTTGAGTTTGAAAATGACTGGTCTAAGATGAAGGTACGAGCCAGGTGTTACCTTTGTTGGTTAGGGACCAACAAGGACATCAAAAGCATGGTCAGTCAATGCAAGCGGCATTAGTCTCAGCACAACCTTCCGCCTGCAGCGAGTTTGAATCCGAGGGAATGGCCAGGCCAGCCATGAATGAGGCTCCACATTGACTTTGCAGGTCCCTTTTTGGGTATGATGTTTTTGATTGTGGTAGAGGCCCGCTCGAAATTGCTGAATGTTCAGGCTATGCGTTCGACTATTGCAGCGGTCACTGTGGACAAACTGTGTCAAATCTTTGCCATTCACGGCTTACCTGAGGCAATTGTCTCAGACAACGTACTGCCTTCGCAGCCAAAGAGTTTCAACACTGCATTAAGTCCGTTGGGATCCAGCATTTAAGGTCAGCCCCCTACCAACCTGGATTAAATGGGTTGGCCGAATGTGCTGTCCAAACTTTTGAAGCATCAATGAAAAACAAGCTGGTTGGTGAGTTTTATTGTTTTGTTCAGCGGCCTTCTTTCTCTCGTGCAACTTAACTCCACGTACTACTACTGAGGTCACCCTGGCTGCTTTGTTAATGAGCCAACGTCTCAGGATCCAGCTTGACCTCATTTTTCCAAATTTGTCAGGTTTGTTTAGCCTTCAACCTTCCTAACAGAAAAGACACCATGCTACGCCAAGAAGGACAGGTTGTTCCAAAAAGAAGGTTTAATTTACGTGTGGAACTTGGCGGAGAACTAGAATGGTTACCTGGGTGATGCGCTATCAATTGCACTTGAAGACTCGAATCGGCACAAGAGAGGCTTTATTACAGTTAGATGTTGATCCTCCGACTGCAGCTGGTAGAATGGCTGCTCAGGAGAACTCATACATATTTATACGACTCCTTGTGGGCGGAGATAGCCGGCAGGGGCTGCTGGCGAACCTGTAGTACAGGTACTGCTGTAAATCCCCTAATACAAGCACACCCACAATTACACAGTGGATCACCACATTCAACCCCTGTTAAAAATGAGTCCGGCGAGGGTGGCGTGGAACTATATACAGAACTTGTGAATTATTTACATGGGAGGAAAAAAAAATTATGTTTCCATCTTGTAACCCAGTGCCCGTCAGAGGTTAAGTCTCTCCGGTGGTCTGATGGTTCGCTGGGAGCGACGTAACAGTGGTAGCGATGTCTGTACAGGCAGTGTCGGCGTTGACAGCATCGGTGCTGGCGGTAATGGTGCTGGCCAGTAGCTGGATGACTCCGGGAGCATGCCGAAGGTTTCCTCGTCCTGTAGCATGGGCAGGGGAAGGAGCGATAGACCTGGTGGGGCTGGTGCTGGGAGCGTGGGTGGCGCGTGGGTGGGGAGGTGTGTGGGAATGGGATTGGCACATGAGGGAGCCAGGTCCCTGAGCGAGACCGTATCCTGGCGGCCGTCGGGGAACTCCACGTAGGCATACTGGGAGTTTGCGTGGAGCAGGCGTACCCTGTCCACCAAGGGGTCCGCCTTGTGGAGTCGGACATGCCTACGCAGTAGAACTGGCCCTGGAGCTGCGAGCCAAGTCGGGAGCGACACCCCGGATGTGGACTTCCGTGTCCGGGTGGATGAAGCTATCGGTGCTCCCGGAGTCTATTAGGCAGGAGGTCGCGTGGCCGTTGATTAGCACCGTCGTCGAGGCGGTAGCCAGGTTGTGAGGACGGAACTGGTCCAGCGTCATGGAGGTGAGCAGCGGGCAATCGTCCGAGGAGTCCGATGAGGAGCGGCAGCGACCTGGTTCCAGAGGTCCAGTCCCGAGGGGGAGACAAAGTGGCGCTGTCCGAAGGACCTGTGCGGGAGAAGATGGCGGCGCCCATGCAGCGCATGTTGCCGCGCGGGGAAAGATGGCGGCGCCCATGGTGCGCAAGTTGTGGGGGAGGGGCAAGATGGCGGCGCCCAATGGTCGTACGTGGACCTGGGGGGGAAGATGGCGGCGCCCATGGTGCACACGTTGTGGGGACGGCGCAAGATGGTGGCGCCCACGGGCCGCACGTGGACCTGGGGGGAGACAATGTCGGTGCCCACTGGTCGCACGTGGCCCCGGGAGCAGAGGATGGCGGCACCCATTGTGCGATCGGCTGAGGGAAGGGAGAGAAGTCAGGCGCGATAGCGCCAACTGCGCGGGCCTGGCACACCGCCGTAAAGTGGCCCTTCTTGCCGCAGGATTTGCAGGTGGCGGCGCGGGCTGGGCAGCGCTGGTGGGGGTGCTTCTGTTGGCCGCAGAAGTAGTAGCGGGGACCCCCAGAGTGCGCGGTGTGCGAGCAGCGCAGGCATATTGTGCAGGAGCGGCCCCAGTCGGGGGGGGGGTCGGTTGCGGGGTCCACGAGGGGTAGGATGGGTGGGCCGCGCGGCGAGCGGGGTAGGACTGTACATTACAAGAAGCGACCGTCATGGAGAGAGCTAAAGTTTTTGTCGCCGTTAGTTCCAGCGCGGCCCCTTCCAGTCGTTGCCGGACGGGGTCCGATGCAATCCCCGTCACAAATGCATCACGCATGAGGAGATTGGAATGTTCCGTGGCCGTGACGGCCTGGCAGCCGCAGTCCCGTACGAGAGGGATAAGGGCCACCAGAAGTCTTTAATCGACTCACCAGGTAGTTGTACGCGAGTGGTGAGTACATGCCTTGCAAATAGAGTGTTCGTCTTCTGGACGTAGTTTTCTTTAAGGAGTTCCATGGCGCCTGCGTAATTCGTCGCGTCCTGTATCAGCGGGAACATGCTGGAGCTCAACCTTGAGTAGAGAAGTTAAATTTTCTGAGCTTCCGTTGGCTCGGGAGTCACTGAGTTGATATAGGCCTCGAAGCAAGCCATCCAGTGATTAAAGTCCTTTCTGGCGTTCGGCGATTGCGGATCCAGCTGCAAGCGATCTGGTTTGATCCTGATGTCCATGATGCGGAAAATCTAACTGTAATAAATTGATGCGCTATCAATTGCACTTGAAGACTCGAATCGGTACAAGAGAGGCTTTATTACAGTTAGATGTTGATCCTCCGACTGCAGCTGGTAGAATGGCTGCTCAGGAGAACTCATACATATTTATATGGCTCCTTGTGGGTGGAGCTAGCCGGCAGGGGCTACCGGCGAACCTGTAGTACAGGTACTGCTGTACATCCCCTAATACAAGCACACCCACAATTACACAGTGGTGGATCACCACACTGGGAAAGATGTTGACAGGACTTGGCTAGTATCCTATGTCACAGACCTACAGGGCCATGAAGCTAGAAAACATGTTGATCATTTGAGAAGGAGAGAAACTGTCATCCCCACAAAGTAGCGGGTTAACCCAATTCCAGCTACCAGTATACCATTTGCCGAAATGGTGGTGTTGGAACTGCAGTCTTCTCAACCTGATGAGGTAGTCAGTACTGCCTCCATTTTGGACTCTGCCAATTTGCCTGCCCTTGCTGTAGACTCGGATGCCTCCAAGTTGGAAGAGCCAGTTACCAAGTTGAGACATTTGGCAAGAGGTAGGAAGTCACCTGATAGGCGTACTTTATGAACTTTGTTTTGACCTCCTTTACTGTAACCCTCTTTTTCTGTTTATAACTGTAATTAAGAGTTTTTCTCTTCTTCTGTTTTAGTGATCTGTCAGGGAACTTAAGGGGGGAGGAATCTAGTAGCGTGGCCCCTTTGTGGGGCGATATTTCGCAGGCCACGTGACAGGCCCTGAGTTCATGGGGACAGAGTGTGCGAATGTTAGCCTATCAGGTGTTCAAGTGCAGATCTGGCTGTTGGGGTTTGGTCAGAGTTAGCCTGGAAGTTGTGGGGACAAGACCTGTGAAGTAGTTGTACAGATCTGTGCATATAGTTCTTCTTAGTTAAATAAAGCACTGTTGATTTAAACACTGCCTCGTCACTTGCCTTACAGTTCAACAGCAAGGATAAACCAGAAAATTGCAGGCCAGTGAGTCTAACTTCAGCGGTAAGGAAGCTATGAGAAGCAAGGATTAATCAAGGATAGTCAGCATGGCTTTGTCAAAGGGCGGTCATGTATTACAAGTTTTATTAAATTTTTTGAGGAGGTGACTAGGTGTGTAGATGATGGTAGTGCAGTTGATGTAGTCTATGTGGGCTTCAATAAGGCTTCTGCCAAGGCCTCACATTGAGACTGGTCAAGAAGGTAAGAACCCACAGGATCCAGGGCAATTTGGCAAACTGAATCCAAAATTGGCTTAGTGGCAGGAGATAGAGGGTGATGGTCAAAGGTTGTTTTTGTGACTGGAAGCCTGTGACAATGGTGTACCGCGGAGATCGGTGCAAAACAGATGTTTTCCATTTCAGGCGATTCTCACTTCCGGCGTTGTGAAACGTAGCATTCAGCCCATCGTGTGTTCACTGTTTACATAATGGAATAAGGTAACTTGAGTCTTTATTTCACCTGTTTTAGTTTCTTCAATGCCCGCTCCCCCATTCTCTAATATTTTAAATTTCAAAATGTTGAGTGAGAACTCTTTGCAAGCAGGTGTTTATCGATGCACAGGTTTTTTTTATATAGAACAGTTTCAGTTCATCAAGAGCTAAGGAACGTAAAGAGGTTATTGCCTGGTTGAAACCCTCATGGCAGTTATTCATCCTAGCTGCTGTAAAATTACTAAGAAAAAGTGAAAGTCCCCATAGTCCCTGATAACCATTGGCTGCTTTCCCCTTTGACAGGGAGAGCTGACTGGTGGTGATTTAACCTGAGAATCACCACACCTCAGGCGAGGGGCAAGGCCGAGAAGGCGGGGCCTTCATGGATAACCTCAGCCGGTACGGGAATTGAACCCGTGCTGCTCGCCTCGCTCTACATCACAAACCAGCTGTCCAGCCAGCTCAGCTTGACGGGCCAACTACAGGGAACCCAGCCTTCAGGAGAGAATTACAATAACATTTGCAGATCTTACATTTGTCTGATAAAACTGTCAGAATGCCACCCGATGAAACGTTCAGGACTGCCTCAAACCTGAGTAGGCACCACTAATCCAACCACAAAATGATAGAAAGTACCAATATATAATCAAAGGGAATTTACAAATGGGGCTGGATTGTATGTTTCACAGTGGGGTGAGGGAGGCTAAATGGAAACGGAGGGGTGCGCTCGCTCCTATCCCCACTGTCTCTGCTTGGGTAGCCAGCTAGTGGTGGTTGGGCTGGAAGAAGGCCAATTATAGGTTTATAGGAAGCTTGCTTCCTGAACACAAACCCTAACTTCCTCATGCCCTCTTTCAACTTGCAGTTAGTATCAATGCCAGTCTTTGATGCCTGTTTTTGAATTGGACAATATGTTCAGCTGTTGTTGTGATGATAAGTAAACTATCATTTGTATATGAGTAGTTCATCATCATTCTAAATTCTCTGATTTATGATGTGCATGTGTATTGTAAGTTATATGTTTTACTGTTGTACTTCTACCATCCGACCAGCAGGTGGGGCGAGTACGGACCCGCAGGTCCCGGATGCACCATGTGTTGCTTCAGAAGGTGTTTGTAATGAGTTGATAGCAGTCGCAGATTAGAGCAGCTCTGTTGCGTCTCAGTGTAAGTTAGTGTTAGATATTTATTTCCAACTGTATTCATCTTAGACATTTTAGTTATTTGGTAATTAGTGTTAGTAATAAATAGCTTTGTTTATAAAACAAAGTCTAGGGGGCGTGATTCTCCCATTCGGTGGCAGTGTCCACTCCGTCAGAAACACCGTCGCGTTTCACGACAGCATGAATGGGCCGCTGGGAGTACCGACTCTGGCCCCTACAGGGTCTAGCACGGCGCTGGAGCAGTTCACGCCGCTCCAGCATCCCAGCCCGTCGCGAACTGTGCACCTCGGGATCCGCGCATGCGCAGTGGTGCCAGCATCAAACCACGCATGCGCAGTGTCCTCCCTCAACACGACGGCCCCGACGCAACATGGCGCGGCAGTTCAGGGACCGGCGCAGAAGAAAATAGGCTCGGGGAGCGAGAGGCCAGCCCGTTGATGGGTGGGCCCCGATTGGGGGCCAGGTCCCATCGGAGGCTCCCTCGGGGTTGGAGCCCCCCTCCCTGCCCCCTCACAGGCCGCCCCCCCGACCCTGTGCACAGAGTTCCTGCCGGCTGCAACCAGATGTGGATGGCGCTGGCGGGACTCTGCCTTTTTAGAGCGGCCGCTCGGCCCATCCGGGCCGGAGAGTCGGCGGCACGGCAGCGTACAGCGGCCTGCAACCAGCGCCTCGCCAATGATGCCAATTCTCCGCTCTGCCGAGAATCACGTGCCGGCGTCGGGGCAGCGTGGCCCGGTTGCGGGGATTCTCCGGCCCGGCCCCGGGCTAGGAGAACCCGCCCAATGTTCTTTGTTCACATCAGCCCAATCACTATTAATATTACACTTGCGACTTTGAGTTAATATACAAAATAATATAGTGATGAATCAAAACTTGGTGTTAATACATAACTTGCATGTTCTGAGAATCGGCACTGTATGCTGGGTGTAATGTTACAGTCACGGCTGTAATTGCAAAGGCCCCTGTTCTCAGAATCAGTCTTATTATTCATTGAAGGTGCAAAAAATTAAAAATGCCACAAAAATCATAGTGGTACTGCCACTTTCACCAGCAGAAACTGTTGGTACGCTCAATTTTGGTACGGTCCCAATGGCAGGCTGGTTCTATTGCCTTTGTACCAGGTTGTTTTAAGTGGCATAAAAGACTCCAAAGTTTTTTGGTGTTTGAACCCGAAAAACGTGACTTGTGCCAAAGAATGTCAGGTGATTAGATTGTTAATAACTTGTTTATTAAAGATTTCAAAATGGTAGATGTGCTGCTGATTTTGGCACTCCACCATCCGTATTGATGGAGACTGGGGTAATAACATTGGGTTGCCGATGCAATGTTATCACACTGAATATCTTGTTAGCGTTGTAGCCATCTGGGATGGCCACTTACAACTAGGGACAGAGAAACTCACAAAGCCTAGTGGGTAAAATGGGCAAGCCAAGATTCAGGCAGGCTCAGAGCCTGAAATGTATATTTGCAAGCAAGAAGTCCAGACGGTATCGAAACTCCGACCGATTAGCATTTTGATGGGCCGATTAGCATTTGATGGCCCATCTTCACCAGAACAAAGGACTGGTACTCGAGCGACTGGTACAGTCCCAGACATTTCGGCGCCACTCCCTGTTCAGGGGAAGCGTCAACAACGGGGTCAGTGACCGCTTGGGACACACCCAGCCATCCAGATCCCTGGCCACTTATTGGTTAGGAATCGAACGGAGTGATCAGGGATCACCCAATTCGTAGGGCCCAAACCAAAGGACCGCCCAAAAGAGCGCGGAAACCCCAAAGTGTAAGAAGAAGAATGCGCCATATGTTCGTCCTCTCCTGGACCTGGCGCCCCGGCCACGACCATCTCCAATTGCAGCAACATCAGAAGCAAGTCCAAGTTCAATGCTCGCTACCAGACGGATGAGCCTAGCTGAACCGCAGTTACTCCTTCGGACTCGATAGATCCAGAAACGAACAGCAGCCACTGTTCCTCTGACCTAAGCCGGGTGCCTGAAGTTAAGTACAGGTTGTCTTAGTCGACAGGTGTAGTTAACTGGTAGTGTTTATGTTGCATGACTAATTGTGTAAATAAAGTACCCTTGACCTTCAACTAACTAACTGGTGTTTGGCTCTTTGATCGATATCCGGTTGAACCTTGTGGTGGTATCATTTGATACCTGGCGACTCTGAGCATTAGAACATAGATATCAAAGAAAGGAGGGCAAACTCACTGATAGCCATTATTGGAACAGAGCCATTAGAAAAGACAGACTAAAAGAAGTGGCAACAGCGTGAAGAGGGTAGCAGGCCTGATTTGGAACTGTAAAATCCAGCCCATAATTTAATTACAGCAACTGATAAAGTAGAGACTTGGAAGTCGTCGCAATTCATGCATTCTAAATGGTTATACATTTTTTAAAAACATTTTTATTAAGTTATTTGAAATTTTTTATAAGAATACCATAGACGGGCAGTACAGTGGCGCAGTGGGTTAGCACTGTTGCCTCATTGCTCGATTACCAGTCCTTTGTTCTCCCAGGTTCGATCCCAGCTCTGGGTCAATGTCCGTGTGGAGTTTATACATTCTCCCCGTGTTTGAGTGGGTTTCAGTCCCACAACTCAAAGATGTGCAGGCGAGGTTGAATGGCCACTCTAAATTGACCCTTAATTGGAGAAAAAGAATTGGGTACTCTAAATCTAGAAAGAAAAACATAGACAATGACATCAACATGGTATAATAAACATTTCCCCCCCCATCTCAATATTTATACACCTCAACCATACAACAACAATCCCCTCTCCCACCCAGATACTGGAGACTACTCTGTCCTGTATCCCCTGTGTTGGCAGCAGCGGAAAGGCAGGGACCTGCTTTCTCAGGAAGTCTCGCACCTGCAAATACCTAAACCCGTTCCCTGCTGGCAATTCAAATTTATCCTCCAAAGCTTTCAAGCTGGGAAGGCTCTCATCTATAAATAGATCCCCCATCCTTCTAATTCCTGCCCTTTGCCATCTCCGGAACCCACCATCCAGGCTACCTGGTACAAACCTATGATTATTATAAATTGGGGTCCAAATCGATGCTCCCTTCCTCTCTTATATCTCCTCTACTGCCCCCAAATTCTCAGAGCCGCCACCACCACCGGACTTGTGGAGTATCGGGCCTGCAAGAACGGAAGAGGTGCTGTTATCAGTGCTCCCAAACTGGTGTCTTTGCATGACGCCGCCTCCATCCGCTCCCATGCTGACCTCTCCCCCACTACCCACCTCCTAACCATGGCTATATTAGCCGCCCAGTAGTAATTGCAGAAGTTCGGCAGCGCCAACCCACCCTCCCCCCGACTGCGCTCCAGCAACACTTTCTTCACTCGCGGGGTTTTACCTGCCCACACAAAGCCCGAAATAACCTTATTTACCCGCTTGAAAAAGCCTTTGGGATGAAGCTGGGGAGGCACTGAAAGACAAACAGAAATCTGGGGAGGACCGTCATTTTCATGGTCTGTACCCTCCCCGCCAGTGATAGCGGGAGCATGTCAGAACGGTTGTGCATTTAACCACATAGCAATTACTACACTTCAAAAGTAATTGTGAAGTGTTGTGAGCTGTTTGGATGTAAAGGCATGATATAAATGCAAGTATTGAAACAAAAGGCTCCCCTGGAAACAAATCGTCTTTAATATCCATGCCTTTGTTGCCTATAGACTTGACTAATCCAATACACATCTGACTGCTCTCCCATATCCCACTATCCATAAACTTGAAGTTATCCAAAATTCTGCTGTCTGTATCTCAATTTGCACCCATCATTCCTTGCCTTGCTGACCTACATTCAACTCAGAGATGCAACATTGCAATTTTAAAATTCTCATCCTTGCTTTAAAATTCCTCCATGGAATTCCTCCTATCTCTCTAATTTCCTCCAACTCCACAAGCCTCCGAGAATTCTGAACCCCTCCAAATCTGGCCCCTTGAGCATCCCCGGTTTTAATCACTCTGCCGCTGGTTGCTGTGCCATTAGGTGCTTAGCCCCCAATCTCTGGATTTCCCTCCCTCAACCTCTCCACCTTGTTTTCCTTCTTTAAGACCCTCCTTAAAATCTGTCTCTTTGACCAAGCTTTTGGTCATCTGACCTAATATCTCCTTATGGGGTCAGTGTCATGCTCGGTTTTATATTGCTCCTACAAAGTGCTTTTGGTCATTTTATTTTCTTAATATAAATGCGAGGGAGATCAATAACTTTTCAAGAGAAATTTGAACTCCCAGTTATAAACTGAAAGAAATTACACCATGTGGATTCATGTATAAAAAAACATTCAGGGGAGGCAGTGGCGTAGTGGTATTGTCACTGGGCTAATAATCCAGAGTCCTAGGGTAATGCTCTGGGGACCTGGGTTCGAATCCCACCGGCAGATGGTAAAATTTGATATCAATAGAATTCTGGAATTACAAGTCTAATCATGATCATGAAACCATTGTCAATTGTTGTAAAACCCATAAATTCCTTCAGGGAAGGAAATCTGCCATCCTTACCTGGTCTGGCCTACATGTGACTCCAGGCCCACAGCAATGTGGTTGACTCTTAAAACGAATAAAGAAACAATTATTGCACAAGAATTGCTGAATTGATTTAACGCTTCACTTCCATTTTCTGTAATTTGTTTTGAAACCAGCCATCAATCCATTCTGCCACTTGACCCCTGACGCCATATTCTCTGACCTTAGTCATTACCCTATTATGGTATGCCAATTGAAGACCTTTTGAAAATCCAGATAAATTGTTTCTACTCCATTGCCATCGTCTACTCTCAAAAAGATTCAACGATGAATATAGTAATCTCAAAATCAATTCACTGAGGCAGAGAGAAAAATGATTAAACTTAATCAAAACGGAGGCAGTATGTATGTGGCTGATTTGTAATACGGTGGTGGGTAACAAAGAGGCCATCAGAGAAGTCAAACATCACAATGGATGAAGACTGTGGCCTACCTGTAACTCCAGATTATAAGGCGTAGAGGTATTGTCTCTGGACTAACAATCCAGAGACCCAGGGTAATGTCCTGGGGTTCTGGGTTTGTATCCCATCACAGCAGATGGTGAAATTTGATATCAATAGAAATCTGGAATTACTAGTCTAATTATGACCATGAAACCATTTTTGATTGTTGTAAAAACCCATCTGGTTCACCAATGTCCTTTAAGGAAGGAAATCTGCCGCCCTTACCTGGTCTGGCCTACATGTAACTCCAGATCCACAGCAATGTGGTTGACTCTTAAATGCACATAGGGATGGGCAATAAATGCTGACCCAGCCAGCAACACCCACATCTATCGAGTGAATTTGAAGAAACAGTGAGGAAACAGAGGTAAATAGAACATAGAACAGTACAGCACAGAACAGGCCCTTCGGCCCTCGATGTTGTGCCGAGCAATGATCACCCTACTCAAACCCACGTATCCACCCTATACCCGTAACCCAACAACCCCCCTTTAACCTTACTTTTTAGGACACTATGGGCAATTTAGCATGGCCAATCCACCTAACCCGCACATCTTTGGACTGTGGGAGGAAACCGGAGCACCCGGAGGAAACCCACGCACACACGGGGAGGATGTGCAGAGCAGACTCCGCACAGACAGTGACCCAGCCGGGAATCGAACCTGGGACCCTGGAGCTGTGAAGCATTTATGCTAACCACAATGCTACCGTGTTGCCCCAAAATGATGCTTCGGGGCAGTTTTGTAATTGACTGATTTAACTTGATGAAATAATGGCTCACCCTGTTTATACCACAGAAGTGATTGGATAGCACAGCAATGATATTGGGACTGATGGGGAAAATTAAGATACCTTATCAATAGTGGTTTATCAGTATCATATCAATAGTAGTTTATCAATACCTTATCAAAAGTAATTTATCAATATGTTATCAATAGTGGTTTAGAAATGCCTTATCAATAGCGGTTTATCAGTATCTTATCAACTGTGGTTTATCAACACATTATCAAAGTGGTTTATCAGTATCTTATCATTAGTGGTTTATCAACACTGGTTTATCAATTTCTTACCTAAAGTAGTTTATCAATACCTTATCAATAGTGGTTTATCAGTATCTTACCAATAATTGTGTATCAACAGTGGTTTATCAATACCTTATCAATAGGGCAGCACGGTAGCACAGTAGATAGCATTGTGGCTTCACAGCACCAGGGTCCCAGGTTCAATTCCCTGCCTGTCTGTGTGGAGTCTGCACGTTCTCCCCGTGTCTGCGTGGGTTTCCTCCGGGTGCTCCGGTTTCCTCCCACAGTCCAAAGACATGCAGGTTAGGTGGTTTGGCCATGCTAAATTGCCCTTAGTATCCAAAAGGATTAGAAGGTTTATTAGGTTATGGGGATAGGATGTTAGTGAGGGTTTAAGTGGGTCGGTGCAGACTCGGGCCAAATGGCCTCCTTCTGCACTGTCTGTTCTATGTTCTAATATCTTCTCAATAGTGGTGTATTTCATATGCCGGGGATTGTAACTGAAATAACCTGAAAATCTATAGTTACATCATGCCCTTTATTTACTTGTTCAATAAATCTACAAACATGCGCATTTAAACAATAGGAAGTCCTTAAAATGAACTTGGTTCTTCAGTAACAAGAATATCCTCTTAGATAGCCCAATTAGTCTAATCTATCAATGGTTATGCTCTAAACCAAGAATGCTGGGAGAGTCTATGTCTATATTTGGTAAATTACTTATCATACAACAAATGTTTGGTTTGAGCCAGCATTGATGCACCAAGATAATTCCATTCTAGTTTGATGGTAATGCAAGGCAGTTAACATTCCCAATGTGTGAAAGGCAACTGTTTGGAACAGGGATCCGTTTCTTCTCTATTTATTGACGCCTGTTCTTTAAGTCTAGATTTGGTGGAAAGGGATTGGGGTAAGCAATATTGGGTGTGAGCAGAGATCGGATGTTGATGCTAATGTGAAAATATTCTTCCTCCTAGGATTGCAAAAATCAAGTGAAAAATTATTTTTGGGTTTTTTTTGCAGGTCGATAAAACAAATGTTTTGGATATTCAAGCACTTATTTCCATCCTTTGCCAATCTGGCAAAGTCCTGCTCCTGAATAGCCATATCCTTTTGATAGTCTCAATATACTAATCAGTGCCATTAAAGTTAATTTAATGGCTTTCGATTAATTAGGTGATATGATTAGGCTCCTTCATTAAATGTTTTTAAGGTAAAGATAGATAGTTTTTTGAAGAATAAAGGGATTAAGGGTTATGGTGTTCGGGCCGGAAAGTGGAGCTGAGTCCACAAAAGATCAGCCATGATCTAATTGAATGGCGGAGCAGGCTCGAGGGGCCAGATGGCCTACTCCTGCTCCTAGTTCTTATATTCTTATGTGCAGGTTAGGTGGATTGGCCATGATAAATTGCCCTTAGAGTCCAAAATTGCCCTTAGTGTTGGGTGGGGTTACTGGGTTATGGGGTTAGGGTGGAGTTGTTGACCTTGGGTAGGGTGCTCTTTCCAATAGCCGGTGCAGACTCGATGGGCCGAATGGCCTCCTTCTGCACTGTAAATTCTATGATTCTATGATTAATAATCGGCGAATTTAGTGGAGAGGTTCTCAGCGTTTCTGTAATCAAATACTTGAGGTTGATCTAGTAATTCAGTGAATGGCTTAAATTAAAGAAGTAAGAAAATAAGAGAGAAAAACATCAAGTTAGATCTCATCACAAACTTGAGGGATTTCTAAAATAGAGATTTATATTTTCCTGGCTTGAGTTCCTCTAGCAACATATAGTAGCTGAACCAAATAAAGAAATACAACAGGAGTTTTCCAGTATGCTCATCTTGTGAGGAGGTCTCAGTTTGAAATATTGTTAAAAGCGCACTGACTAAACCAAAGCATGCTTTTTTTAAGTATTGGAGGAAAGAAGGCATTTGTCTACTCATAATTGTGCTTCTGAAATTAAAAGTTGTTCTGTGGCCCATTCCACATACAGTTCGTAGTGTCTCTCTTCTGACAGTAAAATTGTTACATTTATACTGCTCAAAGATTCTATGAAAATAACGGAGGAGGGGTGACATGGCAGTTATATTTATTGTGAATTCTCAAAATGGAACATCCTCGTGCGGACATTGGCATGCACTTCAAATTTCTGGTGGTGAATTAACATGGCTTCCACCCATCCATTTGCTTCTTCTCCTTGCCGTTCTATACTAGCTACTGTTCAAATAGTTTTTATTGAGCCAGTCCTAGTCTATGACTTCTCTCCCTCGAGTTCAATGAATAGTTGAGAGCAAGTATGCATTCACCAATAACTTTGTGCATGTAGATTTTGATTATTGATCTTTTCATTCCATTTTTTTCTGCTCCTTTTGAAACTGAACTGTTGCTATGAAGAAAAAGAAATACATCTCAGAGATCAGCATTACCATCATGTTTCATGTACTAGGGCAACACGGTGGCGCAGTGGTTAGCTCTGCAGTCTCACGGCGCCGAGGTCCCAGGTTCGATCTCGGCTCTGGGTCACTGTCCATGTGGAGTTTGCACATTCTCCCCATGTTTGCATGAGTTTCGCCTCCACATCCCAAAGATGTGCAGGATAGGTGGATTGGCCACGCTAAATTGCCCCTTAATTGGAAAAAATAATTGGGTATTCTAAATTTTAAAAAAATGTTTCATGTACCAGTAGAATTGATCTTGTCATCTTATTTAATTACGTTTTTTCATGAGAAGAAGAAATCTTTCTCACTAAATCTTCCTGCTTCAAATGCAGCAACAGCAATTGGATCATTGCCATTATCCATAGAATCCCTACAGAATAGGAGGCCATTTAACCCATCGAGTCTGTAATAACTCTCCGAAAGAGCACCTGACCTAGGCACACTCCATCCCCGCAATCGCACCCAATCTACGTATCTTTGGACACTAAGGGCCAATTCACCTAACCTGCACATCTTTGGGCTGTGGGAGGAAACCGGAGCACCCGGAGGAAACCCACTCAGACACGGAGAGAATTTGTAAACTCCACACAGACAGTGACCCAAGGCCGGAATTGAACCAGGGTCCCACTGTGCGAACCACTGTGTCACCATGCCGCCCTTTTTGTGCGAAGAATGATATAATAATCTCAATTTCATCTTCAAGAATGTTTGCTTTTAATTACATATAATGGGAAGTTTCCAAAAGCTCAACATCGATCAAAAGTGGAAAGAATCATGAAGAAAAGTCCACAAGCCGTTTGAAGCAAAGAAACATTACTGATTGTTTATTTGGAATTCTTGATTGGTGCTATAACAAAGAAAATGATAGACAAAAGACACAAGTTATATCCACATACTACGTTTACAATATTACAAAATAGATGAGTGCAAGTAGATTTCATAGGAACATTCACAGTGGCATCTTCCATTAAACTGGGAATTTTTTTTAAAAACTTTCTGCGCTACAGAACCATTGTACAATTTGTAATGGAGAGCTCTGCAACCTCTGCTAATGCCTAAGTGAAAATATTTTGGGAGTGCGTCACTCGGCAAGGTTACTTAAAACCATAGTTGTAGCAAAATAGGTCCTGCGCTTAATCCAAAAGAAAGACGATCCACTTTCACCCACTGTACAATTCTGTTCGCAAAAAAGTAGTATAACAAAGACTGGTAATTACTTAGCTGCGGACTCAAGTACATCCAAAACAATCAGGCATTATGATCAACTGTCTACAACCAAAGTGTGATGGATCTTGCAGCTTTTCCAATCAGAGGGCTTGAGTTCCTGATTTTGGTCTGTAACAATTGTTTCTCAGTTTGTACATGTTTTACTAGAAGAAAAGGACATTGCACCATTCCTGAAATGTTGTTCAAGCAGAATCAATCAGGTCATGCCAGTGTTCTGGGGATGATTAGGGGGGGGGGGGGGGGGGGGGGGGGTGAGAGAGGGAGGGAGAGAGAGAGAGAGAGATAATGTGAGGGCATTGAATATTTACCCTGTACAATCGGAGGTAACATCAAGCCCTGGAACATTTTAGTAGGCATTCAAGGTAGATGGCGTTTCTTGGGAGAATTAAGAACTTTTACAAACCACATCCAGCGTCAAACTACAAAGGAACAGCCAGTCTCAGTCTAAACAAGACTGATGCTTATGAGGTGCAGCAAAGTCATAGTTGAGGGCAATCTTAAGCAAATAAGCTGCTGGGTTTTTCTGTAAAACAGCCACTGCCAAAAAAACATGACACAGGGGAATTTTCCTTCCATTGCAGTCCATTATCATGCCAAGCAAACAGTAATAACACAAAACAGGCAGCTGTAGGCAGAGAATGGTCATCAACTAAGATCGTCCTCTCATGTAAGAGCACGATCTGAAGCACCATGCCAGAAAACAATGATAGCCCAGGGTACTGTAATAATGTACCTTTCTGAATAGAATTTGAAAGAAAATAATTGCACTATGTATGGTCATCATTAAAGCGTCCAATAAGGTTGTCAAATTCATGTGCTACCAGGCAGAACTTATTTTTGATTTTAAAATATCTCTTTTGAGTGGTGCCTCATCAATCTGTGTTTCAGACACCCACACGTGTGTTTTATGTGAGTGGGAGGGGTCCTGTATCATTTTAAGTCAAGGTTTGTTAAAACACTTGCAGTTTGAAAGTATGACAATGAAAGTCAGAAATACCACAGTATTCTTTGTTTGTAGACTATATCACACAGTGATAACAAAGAAATATCCTACAGCAACAGCACTGAAGCCCCGTGCAATCCAATTTACAGCAAAACCTCACAAGATGCAGACACAAATACAAAAATAGAAAATTTGAACCATAATGCACTTTTGCTTTACTGCATCAGTGGAAACTATTTTATCCAAAATTAGAGGATCCAACTGTGGGAATTTAAAAGATTTAGACATCTGCATGTTTTTCATAAGACCATTGAAAATTAATTATTCATCAGACTATAGTATGTTGAATGGTATAAAAGTAGTAGGTTAAAAGCAAATACCTCTTTTGTGAAATATTTTAAAAAGACATAAGTTGTCTGTTTTAAGAACATTCCAGCAGCTGCTTAATCTTGTACGAAGATTATAATTTGGCCATTTTAGCACAAGACATAGCCATGCCATTGTGATTGGAGAATGCTTTCCAGCATGAAAAGTAACGTAGCATGTAATTTAAAGATCAGTACGAAAGATTCTCAAAGCTTGAGCTACATACCGTGCTAAGAACATTTCAGCAAACAGTTCCTTTCAGCACTTCGTAGCATGCAAACTTGTGAAGTGCTGAACCCTTGCAACAAACCTCAGGCAATTATCCGTGCAAAGGTTACTTTTATAGTCTTTTACAAAATACAGACCGATTGTTTGGACGCCTCAAGGCCAGTATCAAAGGGAACAATGCATGCCAGGGTCACAAAGGATTCATTGATCTTCAGCATCATCCTCTTCCAGAGATACTACACCTGAGGAGGCAACGTCTGATACTTTTCTACGTCCCTCATACTCGTCATCCTCCTTCTTAGAAAGGGTTTTGTAATCTTGACATGACAAGTCATCTTCTTCCGGAGTAAAACAAGATTCAGCATAAGACACAGAGTAAGAGGAGTCTTCACATATAAGGTTCCTAAAGGCACATTCAGTGTTGCTGTTCGACTGCAGCTGAGAGATCACAGCCCCACGACCAGTCATTGCACTGATCTGACCAAAGAGTTTTGCAGCTAGTTCAGTGGGGGACCCTAGCTCCATTTTAAGCAAGGGGTGGTCTTCCAGGCTGCACAGACTTGAACAAAGGGTCTCTGGCGAGACAGTTTGGGAGGAATCACTTTCCTGCTCACATGATGCCTGTCTCACTGTAAGTTTGCACATATGGCTATGCAGCATGTCTCTCGAGTAATTCACTTGAGGGTACTGTCCTGCTGCATCTGAAACGATAAGATAATTGCAGTTCAAAAATTCAGTAGTTTAGTCCTGTTCTAATAATATATTGATTAACAGCAACGTTTTGTGAAATCAGAAGGCTTTCACAGCAGATAGTTGTTCATTGCATTCATCTACAGAATGTGATAATGTTAAAGTATGAGTGGGACACACAATACATCAATTTGAAGAATGTTCTGGAACAACTGATGTATTATTGAATTGAATTTGTATCTTTTTCTGTCAAAGCTGTTAGCCCAAGATGCCTAACTATTTATTTACCAGACAGAATATTTAGTGTCACCCATCCTTGTTTTAATTGTTAGCGGGTGCATTTCTCGAAGGTACAAGAAGATATTATTACAGGTTTTATTTTCAGTTTCACAATGAAGAAATTCCATCTGGACTACAGACTGGTGAACACAATGGTTGGGATCTTCCGTCCCGTCCAGCCTATAGCTAACAAGTAATTTCTCAGCCCGTCTCGGCAATCGGAAAATGAGAACACAGGAAACAGGAGCAGGAGTAGACTGGACAGGCTATTGAGCCTGCTCTGTCATTCCATATGCTTATGGATGATTTGGGCCTTCAACCACTTTCCCACATGCTATCATATCCCCTGACTGCCTGAGAGACCAAAGTCTGTCTATCCCAGCCTTAAATGTATTCAACAATGGGGCATCGAAAATTCTCTGGGGTAGAGAATTCCAAAACTTCGCAATCCTTGCAACGAAATCATTTCTCCTCATCTCAGTCTTAACTGATCTGCCTCTTATCCTAAGACTGCTCCCCCGTGCTCCAGATTGCCCAAACAGCAGATGTCATGCCTTAAGGCAATTAGAACTGATCCCAGTGTTAAATTATTTAACACATTTGTGTGGACCAGTACTAGATGGAACCCTGGCAAGGTTTCGCAGGTGAGGGCCAAGATCCAGACCGCAGCGGGTGGAGCAAGTCATGTGACTCGATCAGCCCGTGCGGAACCTGATTTGGTGCTCTTGCGCGATTCACCCGTTGCGTCCGGATCCACGCTGGACGCAATAGGATCGCTGAATTACACCCATGGATGCATTATTCACAAACCTATTTTGAATTATTACCTTTTTAATAAATTAAGAAGACCCAGTTATTTTTTTCCAATTAGGAGTCTATTTAGCATGGCCAATCCACCCACCCTGCACATCTTTGGGATGTGGGAGTGAGACCCACTCAGACACGGGGAGGATGTGCAAACTCCACACGAGCAGTGACCCGGGGCAAGGTTCGAACCAGAGTCCTTGGCGCCATGAGGCAGCAGTGCTGACCACTGCGCCATCCATTTTGAATTATTATAATAGTATAATTGTTTCCATGCTTTTTCTGCTGCGTTCATGCTTAAATGGACATGTGGTCTTATAGGCAAGGAGATCCAAGAAAACACAGGGAAAGCACAAACAGCAGATTACTCCTATAGCAGTAACACTGTGTTTTCGTAGAGTTGCATAATAGTGTTACACACGACAATGATACCAGAACAATAGCGTTTGGAAAGGGTTATCATTACCAGCTGGCAGTGTGCTCTCACTTGTTGGAATGAAATCTTCATCGTAGGAGTCATCATTTGAATCATCACCATCAACAGATGACCATGCTTTAAGCTTAGCCTCTGCAATTTCAAATTGTTCTGCCACACCTGAAATGTAAATACTTTATTTGAAATTATTGTGTAAAAAGAGATTATTAAATCAATATAGAGGAAAAAAATGGACATGCTATGGAGCTGGAAATATTTATCAAATTTGCTTTCAATTTCTATCCTCTCACCTTCACCTAGTCCATCCCCAACACTCCCCTTCCCATTCTCGCCTTCTCTGTCTTCATTTCTGGGGATAGGCTGTCTACTAAAATTACTATCTGGGCTACACTTCCTCGCACCCTGGGCTCGATTCTCCGATCGCCTGAGTTCGGCACCCTGATGCTCCGCCCTCGACCGGCTGAGTTCCCAACAGTGTGAGACACGTGTGGTCTCACCCATTGGGAACTCGGCGTGGGGGCTGCGGACTCAGTCCAGCGCCACCACAGTTGGGGGAGGGACGATCCGTGGTCAGGGGAGGACATTATTTGGGGTAGGAGGCACTGTGCGGGATCGTCTGGGGCACACGAGCCTTCCGAAGGGGAGGGGACTATTTTGCTGCATGTCTCCGCTCTGCGCAAGCGTGGCCATGGACATGGCAATTCTCCGGGGCATATCGGCAGCTAGAGTCGTGTGCTCTACGCTGTCATCCTGCTAGCCCCCATCATAGTTTTTAGATCGTTTTTTGAAGAATAAATGGATTAAGAGTTATGGTGTTCGGGCCGGAAAGTGGAGCTGAGTCCACAAAAGATCAACCATGATCTCATTGAATGGCGGAGCAGGCTCAAGGGGCCTACTCATGCTCCTAGTTCTTATGTTTTTATTCTCAAAATGGGAACTTGATGGCAGGTTTCACCATTTTGTCTGGCGTAAAATGCCATCGTTCCCATGCCGGCGTGGGGACATAGCCTCAGAATTGGAGAATCCCGCCCCCTATCTCCTGTAAGGATTCCGTTCCATGCTCCCAGTTTTTCCATCGTATCTGTCTGATGATTCTCACTTCCTCACTAGTGCTTCCAACATGATTTCCTTTTTCCTTAACCAAGATCTACCCTTCAGCCCTTCAGTCCTCCCAGTGTGGTTGACCGGGCCCTCAACCATGTCCGACCCCTTGTCCTCACTTTCCTTGCTGCCAGCCTCCACGTTCAAAAGATCATCTTCCACCATTTCCATAACCTACACTTGGCCCACTAGCATGATCCTGATCTCCAAATTGCTTGCCATTTAATTCACCACCCTGCTTCCACACTCACATTTCTGTTCTCAGCCTGCTGCAATTTCCCAGTGAAGCTCAACACAAGCTTGAGGAACAGCACCCCATTTTCCGATTCGGCACTTTACAACCTTCTGGACTCATCATTGAGTTCAACAATGTCAGACCATGACCTCTGCCCCCCATTTATATTCCTGTTTTTTCCAAGTGCCGATCTGTGTCTTGTTTTTATGTTTTTGGTTTCAGGGAGCTAATGTTTATTCTGTCAGTAACAAAAAAACTCTGGATCAATGTGTTGCTTCTTGACCACAACCACTGGACACAATCGAAAGGCCTCGTTGCGCCTGACTCAGTGACACGGCGAGGCCAGTAAAGGCCTCTCACGAGATTCGCCACACTTGGAATGCAAGATCCATACGTTTAAATGAGCCATTAGGCTCTTTTAAATATTTCGACGCCCGATTCTCCTGAGGCCCGGGAACGAACGCCACCTCTGGGAGACCATGCTATGCCACCATTTAGCATTGGTCCTCACAAACGTGAACAGGTGCAATGGCACCTGAGATGGTGTCATAGACCATTGGATACATCTGGTGGTCAGGGGTTGGGCAGGGTGCCATCCTGGCACTGTCAAGGTGCCTGGTTGGCACTGCCAAGCTGGCAGGGACACTGACAGGGTGCCCAGGTGACAGTGCCAGGGTGCCCATACTCACTTAGAGTTAGGGACACCTTTCAAAATGATGGCCCAATCTCTGAGGAGTCAGTCCGGTCGGCGAGTTTTACTGAAAATGTTTCAAAGTGTGGGCAAGACCAGTGAGAAAGTCTCCAAGACACAAACCAACGGCTGAGGCTGGAATGTACCAGGTGTTCATGCTGGCGGTATCCTCCGGTCCCACTGCCGGTGCACCCCTGCCTCGGGTTTCCCGCCCACGAGGGGTGCATTCAATGGGAAATCCCATTGACAGTGCCGGGACCAGAAGATCCCGCTGATGGGCCGCCTCCACCACCGAAAAACACACGGAGGATCACGCAGAAAATCCCTCCCTAAGTGTGGGTGAATAACGATGTGGATCTCACCCAAAAAGCCAGAGAGAAACACCCCGACAAACTCACTCAAAATGATACTTAGGTCACAATTCTCCCCCCAAATTTCTAAGGGCGCGGTCTTCCCAAAAGGGAACAAAGCCCCCGATTGAGCGCGTTTAGCCGCGTGTTTCCCAGCACTCACAGTGACGAGAAACACATGGCTATTCAATGCTACTCTCATTGAATAAGGGGCCTAAATGTGGAACACGCAGACGAGCCCGCACACAGCCCTGTTTTTTACAAACGGGACCTCCGCTCGCCAGAACTCACAACTGGAGCGTGGGATCACCAAGGCCTACAAAAATCCCGGTCTTCCTTCCAGCCCAAACACAACGTGGTAGGGTTCCCAGCCCATCCGAAACTACCAACACCCATGGTGAGCAACCCTAGCCCAATCGTGCGAACACAGAAAATGCCACCATGGCAGTGCCAAGTTGGCACCCTGTTAGTTGTCCATGCCAACCTGGCACTGCCACAGTGGCAGGCTGGCATTGCCAGCATACCTAGGTGGCACCAGCAGTGCCAGGCACCACATTTCCCAAAGGGCACGCAGATGGGGGCTTCCAATCCCTTGGAGACCCCCATGTGTGCCACTCTATCTGGTCCCCATTTGTGGGGACCAGTACCAAATGGCACTCCCCTAAGGTCCCCAAGGCGAAGGGACTGAATCCCAAAGCCTCAGGGACCTCGGGAATCTGCACATTAGAGTAACACTTACTGCCTCGCTCAAATATGCAGATTTGCCAAAAACTGATCCCGCCTATTGTGGGCAAGGCTCCCCTTGTAACGTCTCGGGAGATTGCGTTAAATCTCGTGAGGTGCTGTGAGCCGGGTGGATCCTGGGAGCGGGGTCTCCCGGCTTTCACTGGCCACACTGCACCACGGCTAGCTGCTTTTCAGGCACAGCGTGGCCAGAAGATCGCGCCCCAAGTTAATTTGTGGCGGGTTTTTCAGGGAGTTTCCTGCCAGCTCTGCCGACGAGAACCCCACCGCTATTCAATAACACTTATCCACCTTTCTGGATCCTAGGGAGTTTACCCCACACTTTGAATTTTCTTTAGCATTGGGGAACTGAACTCAGCGATCGGGCCGCCATTTTGAAAGAGTGCCCCAATCTCTAAGTGAGCTTGCGGGTCGCCCATACCCCCACCAATAGGCAATGTCACCCCCCACACACATGGACACTACCCCAGGCCCCCCCCCCAAGTGAGGACAGCCCGCCCCGAAGCCCCCTGACAGCAACCCCCATCCTTCCAGGACTCCCATCAGCCCAACAACATCCCAGAAGCCCATCCTTACCTGCCTATACATCCCCAAATCTTCCCTCCACCCTCCTTTCATGGGCAAGACCTCCCTCAGCCCTTGATCCCGGGCAGTGCTCCTTCCGACTTGGCAGTGCCACCTGGACATCTTGGCAGTGCCCATGTTCCGGGGGATGGCCAGGGAGCCACCCTGCACGGACCCTGGCCACCCTGGGGTCTCTGGTGGCCTGGGCGACCCCCTCAGGTGCTGCTCCGCCTGCTCCATTTTTGTGTAGACCAGCACTGATCGGCATCCAGCTGCAGCCTCCCTGAGAAGGCCGGAGAATTAACGCAGGTCAGTGGAGGCCTCCCTCAGGATTCTCCAGCTTGTTTGCACTTGTTTGAGCGCAACGCAGCAAGAGAATTGCACCCTGAGAAATGTTTCCGTTAAATCACGCCCATTATCACTCCTTTTATCTTTTGTTCCATGACATCTTTGCTATTTAATCTCTCTGACCCTCTATCCCATCACAGACATTGCCTTTTGTCCTACCTCCCCCTCTCCACTTTCAATGCCATAAAACCCATCACATTTCCGCCTCCCTTCAGTTCCAAAGAAGGATCATTCAACTCGAAACATTAACCCTTACTCTTTAGACAGATGTGCCAAACCTGCTGGGTTTTTGCTGCACTTTCTGTTTTTCTATTAGAGTAAAAATATTTGTATATGCTACCTGGTCAAAGAGTTCAGGCAACCTTCAAAACTGTACAATATTCATCACTGAACTCCATCTCATTCCTCAATATTACCATAACACTTGGACATAGACGAGACCAATTGAAATAATCATGGGCGGGATTCTCCGATCTAGGGGCTAAGTGTTGATGCTGTCGTAAACGCTGGAGCGTTTTACGACGGCGTCATCTGGCCCCGAGGATCAGCAGTCCTGCGCGGCACAGGGGGCCAGCACGGCACTGGAGAGTCTCACGCTGCTCCAGCTGCCAATACGGGCGCGGGCACAGCCGGCGCGAGTTCACGCATGCGCGCCACAGCCGACGCAAGTTTGCGCATGCGTGACGGAGACCTACAGGGGCCCGGCGTGGAGGAACATAGGCCCCCACCAGGATAAGCCCGCCAATCGGTAGGCCCCAATCGTGGGCCTGGCCACTGTGGAGCCCCCCCCCCCCGCAGAGTCGGATTCCCCCCCCCCCAGAACATGAACGCTGAGGTCCTGCCGGGTAGGACCACACGAGAACAACGCCGGCGGTACTCTGCCAAACTCGGCAAGCACTCAGCCCATCGCATGGAGAGAATCGTGGAGGGGGGCCCCTCACTGGCGCCATGCCGAACGCGCCGATTCTCCAGTCGCCGGAGAATCAGCGGGCCGGCGTTGCAGCGGCATCGCGGCATTCGCGTGTTCCCCGCCCCCCCCCCCCCCCCCCCCCCCCCCCCCCCCCCCCCCCCCCCCCCCCGCCGATTCTCCGACCCCCCCATATTTCTGTTAGTAACTCAGTGGCAATGTGACATCAGAGACCGTTGTAACTTGCCGACAAAAGCTCCAAACGCAGTTCTTAAGATGTATCTTGTCAACTGAAACTTTGCACTAACTGCTAAGGATGGAAATAACATCACAGTCGTGTCAAAAGGCAAGTATCCCCACTCTGAATTATAATCCATCTGTATGATGCAACCAAGTATATTTACATATATTTATTTGTAGAATATTTACTGAAGTGAATTTTGACACTGAAGTTATATCTGAGGAAATTCCAGGTGTACATTCTTTCTTCAGTTTTGAGCTTGTTAGGGGGCTGGGTCAGTTTCTCTTTAAGCTATTATTCAGCTCTTGAGTTTAATAGGTTGGCCTGTACGTGAAAACTTTTATAAACACAATTTCTGTACTATCACTCATCTGCTGTAGGTTATTATTAATAATAATAATAATAATAGCTTGTCACATGTAGGCTTCAATGAAGTTACTGTGAAACCTGTGATTTAAAATCCAGTCCTTACAGCATATTACTATTTAGAATTTCTAGCACAACTACACTTAATGGGTCCAACCTTAATTGTTGTCTAAATTGATGGTTTGGAATGCATACCAGATTTGTACCTCATTAAATCTATGTCAGAATTTGTGAGCTGCTGCAATTACTTTCCAATGTAGATTGAATACCTCCATCACCATTTCCTGAATGATGAAAATGTAGCATAAAAATGATTAGCAGTGAATATTTCACCCATGGCATCTAGAGCTAGAACAGAAAATGGCATTAAATCTGGCAAATATAATCCTCAATATGTAAAGCACTAAAACTCTGCATCGGTTCTGAATTACCTTAAAGCATTCAGATTGTTAAAAAATAGAAAGCACATCTAGATCTTTACTTTTAAAACTATCTTAAAAATTAAGCAGATAATTAAAAGTGTACTATACCAGATTAACATTTAAGAAGAAAAGGAGAAATTATCATTATGATGAGACTGTGGGTGTGATACAATCGAAACATTTCGATGTGTGGTTACGGGCACGATTAGTGAGGTGTTTCTTGGCGCCTGCAGTGCTATCCAATGACACGTGGCCAGTTTTTTCGGCCTCGGCGAGGAACGCGCGGTTGAGACCGCACTCAGATCATTTTGCGCCAGCGCAGAAAGACTACTCATGGATAGAGGTGGTGTTTGGACCCCCCCCCCTCATTGACTCCACCATGGCCACCGAACCCCCTCACTGCACTCAACCTGCCCCTTCCAGTGAGTCCTCCCTCAACCCACTACTGGCATGGGAAACCTGGCGCCATGGCACTGCCAGCCTTGGGTGGCAGTTGCAAGGTGCCAGGCTGGCAATGCCAGGGTGTGCAGGTGACTGGAGGAGTGCCACCCTGCCCAATGTCCAACCGCCCGGGGGTCTCTGATGGCCTGGGAAACACCCTCAGGTGCCATTACGATTGGTCCATTTTTGTGTGGACCAGTACTAAACGGCGAGGTCTCTCAGGCGTAGCCGGTGCATCCTGGGTCCCGGGAGAATCTGGCGAATGCATTTTTAAATGAGCCCAATGGTTTATTTAAATATACATAGCTGGATCTCGTCCAACGAGAGCGAGATCCAGATCGCAATGTCTCACACGGCTCTGTTAAATCTCGCGTGACGGTTCGAGCATCGTGAATCTCGCAAGATGTCACTAGCGAGATTCAAAGGCCTCGCCCTGATATCAAGTCGGGCAGGATGGGGCTGTTGAATCGGCTCCTGAATCTACTGGAGCGAAAGGCTGAAAGAAAATTTAATAGAGGTTCACCCTCACCTCCATAATTGATACCTTTGTCCCCAGTAAAACCTTAACTCGCCCCCATTCTGTTCATTCCTCTTGGTATGAACCCCACTTTTACCCCCTCAAATAGAACATAGAACATAGAACAGTACAGCACAGAACAGGCCCTTCGGCCCTCGATGTTGTGCCGAGCAATGATCACCCTACTCAAACCCACGTATCCACCCTATACCCGTAACCCAACAACCCCCCCCCCCCCCCTTAACCTTACTTTTGAGGACACTACGGACAATTTAGCATGGCCAATCCACCTAACCCGCACATCTTTGGACTGTGGGAGGAAACCGGAGCACCCGGAGGAAACCCACGCACACACGGGGAGGACGTGCAGACTCCGCACAGACAGTGACCCAGCCGGGAATCGAACCCGGGACCCTGGAGCTGTGAAGCATTTATGCTAACCACCATGCTACCGTGCTGCCCCTCAATCTGAAGGGGACATATTTGGTTTAGACGTCCATCACCAGATCCGGCTTGCACACATCCAGACAGGGAAGAAATGTTATTTTAGAAAACAGCAATTTGTCAGCATTAATTGCAGTATGTTCATGAAAATTCCATAGGTTCAAAAAAGTATGGCATTGAGAAAGAAGATCAATTACGATCATGCTGAACGACGGAGCGGGCTCGAAGGGCCGAATGACCTACTCCTGTTCCTATTTTCTATGTTTCTATAAAGCTACAAGGTATTATGTATATGATATTCAGTTACTACAAGAAAAAATAGTTGCCATTTTGGGGTTCCTCTGAACAGTCCCTTGTCACTACCCCTCGTCTTCACTGTTTAATATTTATTTAAAAGCAGTCTTTCCAATGAACATGATTTCTGAAGAGGCAGTGCCAAAGTGAGTTAGTGAGAAAAACTAATGCTGACTACTGATGTATAGGCTGTCTTTAAATACAAAAATAACCCTTTGACCAAGCCTCAAAATTTACTTCAAAACAAGAAACAGTGTGGACTCGAAATGTTAACTCTGTGTTTCCCTCCTCAGTTGCTGCCAGATCTGCTGATCTTTTTCAGCATTTTCTGTTTTTATTTGCTATTCATTTGTGATGGTATATTACGTAACACAGAAGTAGTTTATTGTGAAATAGAATCTGCTGGTTCTATAGTCGCCCTTATGATGGTAATCATTTTGGATTTCTGCACTCTAAAAAAAATTTGTTGCGTATATTTTGCATAAGGTTCATTTCGAAGTCTAGTGAGAGTTCCGTGCTCTCCATTGTGTTTTTGCAGACTGGAAAACAAAATGTGTATATATTTTTCTTCTTCCCTCCTGATGGTTCTGATGTTTGCTGGAATCTGTTTCCAAAGGTAACCCCAAAAACTCTCAGTGAACGAAGTACTTTATATGTTAGATAGACAACAAGAGTCATCAAACTCCACAATCATTGAAACCAATATACTTAAGCTTGGATAAACTCAGCAGGTCTGGCAGCATCTGTGGAGCAGGATACACAGTTAACGTTTCAAGTCTCTATAACCTGCTATAGAACTGAAAAGGCACAGAAATGTGACGGATTGTATGCTTGGTGGGGGGTGGGAAGGCAGAATGGAAAGTCAACGATAGGTCAGAGTTAAGGAGAGATTGACAAAGATGTTGTGGACATGACAATCCTTCATCTCCTTCTCTAGTCACCTTCCCATGCAATTGCAGAAGGTGCAATACCTGCCCCATTATCGATAATAATAATAATCCTTATTGTCACAAGTAGGCTTACATTAACACTTCAATTAAGTTACTGTGAAAAGACCTTGGTCATCACACTCCGGCGCCTGTTTGGGTACACTGAGGGAGAATTCAGAATGTCCAAATTACCTCGCAGCACGTTTTTTGGGACTTGTGGGAGAAAACCGGAGCACCCAGAGGAAACCCAGGCAGACACAGAAGATCATGCAGACTCCGCAGTGACCCAAGCCAGGAATCGAACCTGGCACCCTGTCCTTGTGAAGCAACAGTGCTAACCACTGTGATACTGTGCCGCCTCCCTCTTCAATGTCCAAGGGCCCGATCACTCCTTTCAGGTTAAGCAGCATTTCATTTGCACCTCTATCAATTTGGTCTGTTGTTTTTGAGGCCAGAAACTCTATTGAGCTGCAGTATTAGAGGGAGGTGGTAGCTGCTGCCAGTACAATAACCACGAGGCTGAGGATTACTCTGGATCATGGGCCAGTGGGGAATGATGGTAGCATGGGGTCTCGGGGTTGGGATCCACAGCAAGGAAAAGGGGATAGCTGTCAGCAGCAACCCCTCTTAACCCCCCCCCCCCCCCAACCAATTCCCAAGACAGTTCTCAGGACAATCCCGGAAAATCTAGGACCATCTGAAACTATTTCCACTGGTGCAAAATGGCTCAGAGGAGATCGGTAGAGGATCACCCTCACCTCCATAATTGATACCCTTGTACTTAGTAAAACTCTTATACTCTCTTCCATTCTAGTTCTTCTTGGTATAGAACATAGAACAGTACAGCACAGAACAGGCCCTTCGGCCCTCAATGTTGTGCCGAGCCATGATCACCTACTCAAACCCACATATCCACCCTATACCCATAACCCAACAACCCCCCCCCTCCCCCCCAACCTTACTTTTATTAGGACACTACGGGCAATTTAGCATGGCCAATCCACCTAACCCGCACATCTTTGGACTGTGGGAGGAAACCGGAGCACCCGGAGGAAACCACGCACACAGGGGGAGGACGTGCAGACTCCACACAGACAGTGACCCAGCCGGGAATCGAACCTGGGACCCTGGAGCTGTGAAGCATTTATGCTAACCACCATGGTACCCTGCTGCCCATATATAGCCCCAACTACTTCACAGCTCCAGGGTCCCAGGTTCCATTCCCGGCTTGGGTCACTGTGTGGAATCTGCACGTTCTCCCTGTGTCTGCGTGGGTTTCCTCCAGGTGCTCCGGTTTCCTCCCATAGTCCAAAGATGCGCAGGTCAGGTGGATTGGCCATGATAAATTGCCCATAGTGTCCAAAAAGGTTCGGTGGGGTTACTGGGTTATAGGGATAGGGTGGAGGTATGGGCGTAAGTAGAGTGCTCTTTGCAAGAGCCGGTGCAGACTTGATGACGAATAGCCTCCTTCTGCACTGTAAATTCTATGAAACTAACAGTCCCTCAAATTTGAAGGGTGCATAATTGGGTTAGCCACACATCACTATGGTTAGAAAACATCAAAGAATATAGGACTGCAAAGGCAGATAATTAAAAGATCAGTTACTGTACTCATAAAATGTAAATTTCTAAAGTGACATTAAAATGACTGAACCAATTCTAATAATCCAGCGAACTTATTCTACATCTTCCCACCACTTCTAAAATTCTCACAACATACATGACACTGTGCTTCAATACTTCTCTTTCCACAAGTAATCTATAATCAGTACTCGATACAGGCTGACACCACCATTGTCATTCATAATACTCATTAAACACTTCGACATTCACAGATATACTTTATTTTTAACCACAGATTTTCAAGCAAATTTTGTATGGGTCTGGTAGCCCATGAAATGAGACGTATATTTCATAGCTGGGTTTAAAAGTTAATTTACCTAGTTTCGGTGGCGGCGATGCGGAGCTAAGCCACACGTTCGGCAGCTCCCGCTTTTTTTGGACTTTCGGGCTCTTTTAAGAGCCCGCAACGGCGCTGTTTTGACTTTTCCCCGGGGGGGAACACAGCCAGTGTGCCCAGCGGCTGGTGGATGGACTGGACTCGCAGTGGAGCGGTCCAAAAGTCGGCTTTACAGTAGAGGAAGGCGAGAGGCAGAAAAGGCAAGATGGCGGCGGGCGGGGAAGCAGCAGCAGCGTGGCAGCAGTGGGCGCGGGAGCAGCAGGAGCTGCTTCAGCGCTCCTTCAAGGAGCTCAAAGCTGAGATCTTGGAGCCGTTTAACGCCTCGCTGGACAAGCTGGTGGCGACTCAGACGCCCCAGGCCGTGGAGATTCGGGAGCTGCAGCAAAAGACTTCGGACAACGAGGATGAGCTTTTGGGCCTGGCAGTGAAAGTGGAGTCGCATGAGGCGCTGCACAAGAAATGGCTGGCGAGGATGGAGGAGATGGAGAATCGCTCCCGCCGGAAGAATCTGCGGATTTTGGGCCTCTCGGAGGGGCTGGAAGGCTCGGATTTGGGGGCCTATGTGGTCCTAATGTTGAACTCGCTGATGGGTGCGGGGTCGTTCCGTGGTCCCCTGGAGCTCGAGGGCGCCCATCGAGTGCTGCAGCAGAAACCGAGGCCGAACGAGCCGCCCAGGGCGGTACTGGTCCGTTTTCACCGCTTGGTCGACCGGGAGTGCGTGTTGAGATGGGCGAAGAAGGAGAGGAGCAGCAGGTGGGAGAACACGGACGTTAGGATTTATCAGGACTGGAGTGCGGAGGTGGCGAAGAGAAGGGTTGGCTTCAATCGAGCGAAGGGAGTGCTTCATAGGAAGGGGGTGAAGTTTGGCCTTCTACAGCCGGCTCGCCTCTGGGTCACTTACAAGGACCGCCAGCTCTATTTTGACTCTCCGGAGGTGGCCTGGGCTTTTGTCCAGGCAGAGAACTTGGACTCGAACTGAGGACTGGGAGGCTGGGGAAAAATGTACTTTGTACCGACCAAAATTGCCACCCCACGGTTCTTTGCATCAAGCCCCGAGTGAAACACCTGTCCCACCCAACTTTTTCTTAGCCTCACCTGATCCGTAACCCTAAGGTGCGTCTCCTGGAGCATAGTCACATCCACTCCCAACCCCCTCAAGTAAGCCAAGACCCGGGATCGCTTCACCGGACTATTCTGTTTTCGCTATTTTGGTTTTTTTCGGGGTTGTTTTCTGGGCTGTTGTTTATTTCCTGTGGTGTTTTTTTTTCTTTTGTCCACTGGTGGGTTGGGGAGTAGTTTAGGGTCCCGATGGGTCATGTGTCCGTCTTTTTCCCGCGTTTTGGGTTGAGGGGCGGAGCTCGGGTTGGAAGCGCGGGCTTTCTTCCCGCGCCTGAGGAATTGGGGGCAGGGCTGGTGCTGGTAGGGAGGGATTGGCGGCTGTGTTGCGTCGGGGGGGGGGGGGGGGGGGGGGGGGGGGGGGGTCGTGGTTATGGCGGGAGTAGCTGGGGTCAGCAGAAGTCAGCTGACTCACGGAGGCACAATGTTAGGGGTAACGCAGCTAGGGGGGGGGGGGCCCTAGCTTGGGGGGGGGGGGGGGGGGGAGGAAGAAAGGGGGGTACCGGGTTGTTGCTGCAGGGACTGTGAGGGAGTGGATGGTGAAAGGGGGGGGGGGGGGGGGGGTCAGCCACCGTGGGGAGCGGGCTTGGGGGGGTTCCCTGGGCACGTGGCGGGTTGAGGAAGAGCTACGGCTGATCGACGTAGGGGGAGGGGGATGGCCCCCCGGGTTCGGCTGGTCACATAAGAGCCTGTTGTTTGTTGCGTCCAAAGTGGTGGCGGATAGTGCAGGTAGATACGTGATGGTGAGTGGAAGACTTCAGGGGGAGCGGGTGGTCTTGGTTAATGTTTATGCTCCCAACTGGGACGATGCGGGCTTCATGCGGCGAATGCTGGGCCTGATCCCGGACCTGGAGACAGGGGGATTGATCCTGGGTGGGGACTTTAACACGGTGCTGGATCCAGCTCTGGATGGCTCGAAGTCTAGGACGGGCAGGAGGCCGGCAGCGGCCTCGGTGCTGAGGGGGTTCAGGGATCAGATGGGGGGGGTGGACCCTTGGAGGTTTTTGGAGCCGGGGGGTAGGGAGTTCTCCTTTTTCTCCCATGTTCATAAGGCGTACTCCCGGATTGATTTTTTTGTGCTTAGCAGGGCGCTAATCCCGAGAGTAGTGGGGGCGGAGTATTCGGCGATAGCCATTTCTGATCATGCCCCACATTTAGTGGATCTGGAGCTGGGGAAGGGGAAGGATCAGCGCCGCTGTGCAGGCTGGATGTGGGGCTTTTGGCAGAGGAGGAAGTGTGCGGGCGGATCCGTAGGGGCATAGAGGGGTATCTAGAAACCAATGATAACGGGGAGGTGGAAGTTGGGGTGGTTTGGGAAGCGCTAAAGGCAGTAGTCAGAGGGGAGCTGATATCTATTCGGGTGCACAGGGAGAGAGGGCCGAGAGGGAGAGGCTGGTGGAGGAAATGGTAAGGGTGGATAGGAGATATGCAGACACCCCGGAGGAGGGGCTTTTGAGGAAGCGGCGCAAATCTCCAAGCATTTGACATTTTAACCACCCAGAAGGCGGAGGCGCAGTGGAGGAGGGCGGTATATGAGTACGGGGAGAAGGCAAGTCGGATGTTGGCTCATCAGCTCCGGAAGCGGGAGGCAGCTAGAGAAATTGGGGGAGCCACGGATGCAGAAGGGAACTTGGTGCGGGGTGGAAAGGACATCAATGGGGTGTTCAGATCCTTTTATGAGGGGCTGTACCAGGCGGTGCCCTCCAGGGAAGCAGGTGGGATGGACCGCTTTTTGGATAGGTTGGAGTTTCCCAAGAGTAGGGGACGAGCGGGTGGAGGGTTTGGGGGCCCCAATCGAGCTGGAGGAGGCGTTGGGAAGTATGCAGACAGGGAAAGCGACGGGGCCTGACGGACTCCCTGTGGAATTTTACAAGAAATTTTCAGATTTGCTGGGCCCTCTGCTTGGGAGGACCATGAATGAGGCTAGGGAGGGAAGGGCTCTGCCCCCAACGATGCCCAGGGCAATTATCTCTTTGCTCCTGAAGCGGGACAAGTATCCCCTTCAGTGTGGGTCTTACAGGCCGAACTCGCTCCTTAATGTAGATGTCAAGTTGTTGGCAAAGGTGCTGTCCAGGAGGGTGGAGGATGTGGTCCCGACGGTGATTCATGAGGATCAAATGGGGTTTGTAAAGGGGAGACAACTGAATGCCAACGTGCGGAGGCTTCTTAATGTGATGATGATGGCGCCGGCGGCTGGGGAGTCAGAAATAGTGGCGCCATGGATGCGGAGAAAGCTTTTGATAGGGTGGAGTGGAGCTACCTGTGGGAGGTGTTGCGAAGGTTTGGGTTTGGTGAGGGGTTCATCAGCTGGGTGAGATTGCTGTACAGCTCCCTAGTGGCGAGTGTGGTGACAAATGGGAGGAGGTCGGCGGACTTTTGGCTTTCCAGGGGGACGAGGCAGGGGTGCCCCTTATCTCCCCTGCTCTTCGCGTTAGCGATTGAGCCCCTGGCCATGGCGCTGAGGGACTCGAAGAGTTGGAGGGGGATTGTGCGGCGGGGGGGGGGAAGAGCACAGGTTGTCGCTGTACGCAGATGATCTGCTGTTGTATGTCGCGGATCCGGCTGAGGGGATGCCAGAGGTGCTGAAGATACTTGAGGAGTTTGGGGACTTTTCCGGCTATAGGCTCAATGTGGGGAAAAGTGAGCTGTTTGTCCTGCACCCGGGGGATCAGGAGAGGGAGATAGGTGAACTCCCGTTGAAGAGGGCTGAAGGTGCTTTAGGTATCTTGGGGTCCAGGTGGCTAGGACCTGGGAGGCCATGCATAGGCTTAACTTTTCGAGGCTGGTGGGGCAGATGGAGGAGGAGTTTAGGAGGTGGGATGCGCTACAGCTTTCGTTGGCGGGCAGGGTCCTGTCGATTAAGATGACGGTGCTCCCGAGGTTTTTGTTTCTTTTCCAGTGCCTCCCCATATTGATCCCAAAGGCTTTTTTCAGAAGGGTGAATAAGTCGATTCTGGGGTTTGTGTGGGCGCGGAAGGCCCCGAGAGTAAGGAGGGTATTTTTGGAGCAAAAAAGGGAGGTAGGGGGCCTGGCGCTGCCCAACCTGTGTGGACATTATTGGGCGGCGAACGTGGCGATGATTCGCAGGTGGGTGATGGAAGGGGAGGGTGACGCATGGAAGAGATTGGAGGTGGCGTCCTGTGCGGGTACGAGTCTGGAGGCTTTGGTGACGGCCCCACTTCCACTCCCCCCGGCAAAGTACTCTACGAGTCCGGTGGTGGTTGCGTCCCTTAAAATCTGGGGGCATGGGGTGGAGCCGGGAGTGCAGGAGGCGAAAGAGGCCGGTGTGCTGGCCTTTGCGTCCCTAGTAGCCCGGCGAAGGATCTTGCTACAATGGAAGGATGCGAGGCCCCCAAGCGTGGAGACCTGGATCAATGACATGGCGGGTTTCATTAAGCTAGAGAAGGTCAAATTCGCCCTGAGAGGATCGGTACAAGGGTTCTTTAGGCGGTGGCAGCCTTTTCTCGACTTTCTGGCTTAACGATAGGGTACTGGGACAGTAGCAGCAGCAACCCGGGGAGGGAAAAGGGGAGGGAAAAGGGGAGGGAAAAGGGGGGGGGCCGACAATGACTATGTTTGTTTATTTAATTTTAATATTTTTTTAAGTTCTTTTGTTGTTCATTTGGGTTGGGGGGGGGGGGGATGTGATACATGCGCCGATACGGTCTGGGGGTGTCACAGTTATTATGGGTTATTTTGTTGCATTTCATTGTTTGTCGTTATGTTTTATATTTTCTGTAAAAAATTCCAATAAAAATTATATTTAAAAAAAAAAAAATCTGGGGGCAGTGGAGGCGGCATAGGGGGGAAGTGAAGGCCTCAGTTTGGGCCCCGATACAGGGTAATCACCGTTTTGCGCCGGGGAGAACGGATGGGGGATTTGGGAGTTGGCACAGGGCAGGCATCAGACAGTTTGGGGACCTCTTCCTGGATGGGAAGTTCGTGACTCTGGAGGAGCTGGTGGGGAAGTGGAACCTCCCCTCTGGGAACACTTTTAGGTATATGCAGGTCAGGGCATTTGTTAAGAGGCAGGTGGCGGAGTTTCCGCGGCTGCCGCCAAGGGGGGGTGCAGGATAGGGTGCTTTCGGGGACGTGGGTCGGTGAAGGAAAGATCTCGGCTATTTACCAGCTGATGCAGGAGGAGGAGGAGGCCTCAGTAGAAGAGCTCAAAGCGAAGTGGGAGGAAGAGCTAGGGGAAGAGATTGAAGATGGAACGTGGTCGGACGCCCTGGAGAGGGTGAATTCCTCCTCCACTTGCGCACGGCTCAGCCTAATTCAGCTGAAGGTGCTGCATAGGGCTCACATGACAGGGGCAAGGATGAGCCGGTTCTTCGGAGGGGAAGACAGGCGCGGGAGGCCCGGCGACCCACACCCATATGTTCTGGGCTTGTCCGGCCTTGGAGAGGTTTTGGAAGGGGGTGGTGGGGACTTTGTCGGAAGTGGTCGGGTCTAGGGTCAAGCCGGGCTGGGGGCTCGCGATCTTTGGGGCAGCTTCAGAGCCGGGAGTGCAGGAAGCGAGAGAGGCCGGCATTCTGGCCTTTGCATCTCTAGTAGCCCGGCGCAGGATTCTGTTACAGTGGAGGGATACGCGGCCCCCGAGTTCGGAGGCCTGGATCAACGGCATTGCTGGGTTCATCAAGTTGGAGAGGATGAAGTTTGCCCTGAGGGGGTCGGTACAGGGGTTCTTTCGGCGGTGGCAGCCCTTTCTCGACTTCCTGGCGAAGGGGTAGAGAGTGTGGTCGGTCTCAGCAGCAACTTGGGGGGGGGGGGGGGGGGGGGGGGGGTTTGTTTTTTGCGGCGGTGGGTTTGCTATGTTGTTATTTTCTTCTTTCTTGTATTGCTGTTGGTTTTTTGTTATTATTTATTTGGGGGGGGGTGAGTTCTGTTCTTGTGTTGGTGTGGAAACACGCCTTGTTTGTTTTAAATTGTGGGGAGAAAATCTGTTATTGAAAAACTTGAATAAAAATTATTTTTTTTTAAAAAGTTAATTTACCTGCTGCAAATCTCGCTTCCTGTTCTCCTTCACTTAAGTCTGAGTAAGAATTGAAATCAATCTCAAGAGTCATTGGCGACTCCATGGGCTTACACCAGCCTTTCCACTCTATGAGGTGAGCAACTCGACCTTGAGCCATGGCTGTAGGTTTAGTTACGTGGTCCTTTACAACCTGTGAGAAACCTGAACAAAATAAAAATTGGTTTAGAAGAAGGGACAGGTGGAAAGTCAGACTATTTTGAATAGGTCAACAAGTAAAGCAAACGTCACTGTAAAACATTGTTTTGGTAACACAGTTAAACGTTGGCAATCAGAGTAAAGGAAAATCATGTGAATTTCTAAGCTGTACACAACACTGAATAAAATTAGGAGTGAATGCCTGTAAGAATGGTCCTGCTATCAGTACAGACTCCAAACTATCTGTTCAATTTTAGTAACGTATCGTTTTCCAGTGAGTTTTCCACATTCAAACAGTGACTATACTTCAAACATGCTTCATTGGTTGCTAAACACTTTGGGATGTTCAGTGAATGTGAGAGCTGCTGTATAAATATAAGTCTATCTGCTGTGAGTCAGCGGGCTGGATTTTCCAGTCCGTCAGCCGCCTGTTTCTTGGCCGTGTGCCGATCGCTGGCAGCGGTATTCTACCTTCCTGCCGCTTGTCAATGGGATTTCCCATTGAAGACACCCCATGCTACTGGGAAACCCATGGGCGGGGGTGCACTGCCAACGGGAAAAGTGAATCGCAGCGACCGGAGAATTCCGGACAGCTTTTAATTCCTTTTCAGTAAACGTGCTAAAAAGTAAATGTTCACATTAATTTCAACTAGGCTAGCATGTGTCATTGTGTGGACACAGAGGAGTTTATGTTCATGTTTCCACTCATGGGTGAGTGCAGGACCAGAGAGCGCACGGCAGAATAAGGGGATGCTCATTTAAGATGGATTTCAGGAAGAATTTCTGCGCTCAAAGAGTAGCGAATCTTTGGAATTCTTTGCCCCAGGAAGCTGTGGAGGCCGAGTCCTTGAACATTTTCAAGGCTGAGATCGATAGCTTTTTAATCAGTAGGAGAACTGTGGATTACGGAGAGGAGGCAGGTAAGTGGACTTTGAGTTTTAGATCAGCCATGATCTTGTTAAATGGTGGAGCAGGCTCAAAGGGCTGAACGGCCTACTCCTGTTAGCAAGCATCATAATATGAAATTGTAGCCAATTTCCAAATCAGGACCTTGACACAACAGATGCTGCTTGTAAACAATAGGAGAAGCTAAAGATCCAGTTGAACTCCCCAAGTCTTGGGCCAGAATGTTATGTTCCCCTCCCAGCTGGTTCTCAATAGGGGCCGGAGAGGAGCCATGGATGGGAGCCCACCTGGATCCCGTCCACCCCAACCTGAACGCGATTTTACGGTGGAGTGGACAGGGCCTTGGATGCGAAACCTGCTGATGCCCCAATTGAGGTGAGGCCCTTAAATGGCCACTTAAAGGCCTTTTCCTGCACAGCCTCAATTTTTAGGCTGGCAGGCACCTGATAACTAAAGGTGGGAAACAAATGAAAGGAGTTCTCACCCTCAAACTTGGGTGGCAGATGATGGTCTGTAGGCCCTTCAGACTGGGGAGCCCTTCCCTCACAGACCTACTCTCCCTCCCCAGATCCTTTGGTACTTAGCAGCACTGCAGTTCCCAGGCCTTAGTGCCTGGCACAGCACTGCAGTGCCTCTTCTGGCCATTGTAGCACTGTTCCTGGATGGGCTGGAGAGCTGATGACAAATCTGTTTGGCCGACAGCCTGGGTGGGACTTGTGTCCTCACTTGAATGGAATTAATAGTAATCTTTATTATTGTCACAAGTAGGCTTAAATTAACACCGCAATGAAGTTACTGTGAAAAGCCCCGAGTCGCCATATTCCGGCACCTGTTCGGGTACACAGAGGGAGAATTCAGAATGTCCAATTCACCTAACAAGCACGTCTTTTGGGCCTTGTGGAAGGAAACCGGAGTACCCGGAGGAAACCCACGCAGACACAGGGAAAACATGCAGACTCCGCACAGACTGCGACGCTAGCCGGAATCGAACCTGGGACTCTGGCGCTGTGAAGCCACAGTGCTAACCAAGTCCAGATTGCTGCCGATCAACACTCATTGGGGCATAAAATGGCAGTGGAGCGGGCCTGTCAGAGTCAGTGGGGATGCGTTTCGCGCTGACTGTTCGGATAGCGGGCGCCAGGCGCTCGGCATCTTTAAAATTCAGGCCTTGGCTTCATGATGAACAGAAGGCAGTAGAGAAATATTCAAAGTGCATTTTATGTCTAGAAACTCAGCGAAAAAAATGATACGCATGCAAACATGAAAAAGATTGGTTGGTAATACCATATAAAGATTCTAACAGAACACTGCTTCAAAATTTACCCCCCAACTAAATGATTAGTATTCTTAGGAGTCTGACTTTATTCATATGCCAGGATAGAGAAAAATTATTCTGAACATTTAAAGCAATTTTAGTTCATATTTATTGATGGACATGATGTAGCATTCTTCTGCTAATGCAGAGTTGCTTGTAAATGGTTTGTCCCTTTAAGCCACAAAATCTGTTATACCTGTGCAATGCTGATGCCATTTGAAGGATAATTGCTTTTAATCCAATCATAAGGTCAAGATCAGAAAAAGTCTTGGAGCTTCTTTCTCTGGTTTGCTACATTTTTTTCAAAGTGCATCAAGATAGATAAATCCCCGGGATCTGATGAAATGTATCCCAGGATGTTGTGGGAGGCTAGGGAGAAAATTGCGGGTCCCCTTTATATTTAAATCATCAACAGCCACAGGTGAGGTGCCTGAAGATTGGAAGGTATCAAATGTTGTGCCTTTCTTTAAGAAGAGCCGCAGGGAAAAGCCTACCGACTGGTGAGCCTAACATCTGTGTGTGGTGGCTAATTTGTCAGAAGGTATTCTGAGAGACAGGATCTACAAGCATTTAGAGAGGCAAGGAATGATTTGGGGCAGTCAGCATGGCTTTGTGAGTGGAAAATCATGTCCACGAATTTGATTGAGGTTTTTGAAGGGGTAACCAAGAAGGTAGATGAGGGCAGTGCAGTCGACGTTGTTTACATGGACTTTAACAAGTCCTTTGACAAGGTGCCGCATGGTAGGTTGTTGCAAAAGTTTAAATCTCACGGGATCCAGGGTGAGGTAGCCAATTGGATATAAAATTGGCTTGATGACAGGAGACAAAGGGTGGTTGTAGAGGGTTGATTTTCAAACTGGAGGCCTGTGACCTGCAGTGTGGCTCAGGGATCAGTGCTGGGTCCACTGTTATTTGTTATACATATTAATGATTGAGATGAGAATTTAGGAGGCATGGTTAGTAAGTTTGCAGATGACACCAAGATTGGTGGCGTAGTGGACATTGAAGAAGATTATCTAGGATTGCAACAGGATCTTGATCGATTGGGCCAGTGGGCTGATGAATGGCAGATGGAATTTAATTTGGATAAATGTGAGGCATTTGGTAGATCGAACCGTGGCAGGAAAAACTCAGTTAATGGTAGGGAGTTGGGGAGAGTTATAGAACAAAGAGAACTCGGGGTACAGGTTCTTTACTCCTTGAAAATGGAGTCACAGGTAGACAGGGTGGTGAAGAAGGCATTCGGCATGCTGGGTTTCATTGGTCAGAACATTGAATACAGGAGTTGGGACGTCTTGTTGAAGTTGTATAAGACATTAGTAAGGCCACACTTGAAATACTTTGTACAGTTCTGGTCATCCTATTATAGAAAGGATATTATTAAACTAGAAAGAGCGCAGAAAAGATTTACTAGGATGCTACTGGGACTTGATGGTTTGAGTTATAAGGAGAGGCTGGATAGACTGGGACTTTTTTCGCTGGAGCGTAGAAGGCTTAGGGGTGATCTTATAGAGGTCCAGAAAATAATGAGGGGCATAGATAAGGTAGATTGTCAACATCTTTCCCAAAGGTAAGAGAGTCTAAAACTAGAGGGCATAAGTTTAAGGTGAGTGGGGATAGATACAGAAGGGTCCTGAGGGGCCAATGTTTCACAGCGAGGATGGTGAGTGTCTGGAACAAACTGCCCGAAGCAGTAGTAGAGGCGGGTACAATTGTATCTTTTAAAAAGCATTTAGACAGTTATATGGGTAAGGTGGGTATAGAGGAATATGGGCCAAATGTGGGCAGCAGGGTAGCATGGTGGTTAGCATAAATGCTTCACAGCTCCAGGGTCCCAGGTTCGATTCCCGGCTGGGTCACTGTCTGTGTGGAGTCTGCACGTCCTCCCCCTGTGTGCGTGGGTTTCCTCCGGGTGCTCCGGTTTCCTCCCACAGTCCAAAGATGTGCGGGTTAGGTGGATTGGCCATGCTAAATTGCCCGTAGTGTCCTAATAAAAGTAAGGTTAAGGGGGTAAGCGGGTTGTTGGGTTATGGGTATAGGGTGGATACGTGGGTTTGAGTAGGGTGATCATGGCTCGGCACAACATTGAGGGCCGAAGGGCCTGTTCTGTGCTGTACTGTTCTATGTTCTAAGTTGGGCCGAAAGACCTGTTTCCATGCTGTAAACCTCTATGACTGTTTAATAGGTGGATAAACGGTGTACATTGCTGTATTATATCTGGCTGGAGCAGGTCTGATAGGCCAAATGGTTCTTTTTCACCCCAACACACACATTTCTCTATCATGTGATTCCTGAAGTCATTTAAAAGTTATTTTCTGTAACTGGGGTGTTTTGTTTGATAGATTTATTTTTGTAAAAAGTTACAATGTAAAAAGTTGCCCATGCTGAAGTGTAAAAATTATATCTAAAATTTGATTTCTGTTTCTTTTCTATTTTTATTCTATCTGGTTTGCATGGTAACCTCATAATTGGTAATTCACCTGAATATTATAGTAGTTTATTGGTGGATTTATGTCCAATTATCTCAGTTACGCAGTGGATATAGATCTAATATATCAGTCTGGGAGGATAGATATTTCTATTAATCCAAGATTTCAGAAGAATTTGCCCACATTTCCTGAAAGTGCAGTGTTGGATTTGGTTTCAATTTCCTTGAGAGTCCAGTGGATTACGTTAATCGAGAAGGTGGCTGAAAGAGGATGCATTCAAGTTTTCTTATTTTACCAGCATATCCCTTTATTTGTTCGCACATTGTGTACCCACGCCATCTTTTTCAGCACTATTGTAACAGAACATTTTGCACACAAATTATTAAGGACATATGTGTCTGACTGTTCGTGCTTTACAGAATTCAACTTTTAGATCATATAATTCTGAAAATTGGATATATTACTAATGCACACATACCATGCAAAGATGATCTTGCAAGTGCAGCAATCTCCTGGATTGTAAGTGCGCGTCTTGATTTCGGTAACATTTCAATTGTGTCTTCAACATTTACCTGCAGAGAAAACAAACAATCTGTGAGCACTCAGACACAGAATCTTCTTTCTTAATGCTAGTCTGTACTTCATCAGTAATAAAAGATATCCAAGTCTAGTTTGCTCCCTGCCTCTGAAGCAATACGCACTTTATATAATGGATTAATCTGCTTTTGTTTGTAAAATTATACATATTGAGTTGTTAATTTTAATAACCGAAGCTGGCTGCATCTCAGATGATTTACGCGTGGTCATATCGCCTGTGGATGCAGAGTTTTCCTGCAGAAAGAGTATTTGCTGTATTTTTGGTCAAATAGGGAAAAGCAATAGCACATTTGGGAGATTGCATGGATTTTTTTCTGCAATGCTCACCACTGTATTAATTTACTTTAAAAATAAAAGCCCCACTTTGAGCTCCTGTCGAAGCTATTCATCTGATGGGTATAGTGCAAAAAGAAAGTATTGCTTTTTAATTGTACCTTGTTAGTCACCCAACTATTAAGAAATCTTTAAAGAATGACCTTTAACATCTGTGAAAGTAACTAACAGTCCGAAATAATTTCAGGTAATTTGGTTAGCAGTATAATTACTTCCTCAAATCAAGAACAATTCAATGTACTTGCATGGACGTTCATTTGTAACAGTGCGAGTGAGGTCAGATCAGTACAACATCATAGTCTGTATGTTATTTTGCAGTGGTTCCACTGAAAACAATATCCATTAAGAGAAACAATTGGATAAAAGCATCCATGCTTCCTGCACACTTCTTCACGTCCAGCTACATCATATACAGTTGTTATTCTTCTCACCACTGCTACCACCTGTCATAATGGTAATTGTTGTGCAGCACTGTATCAAATGCCTTTTGGAAGTCCATGTACACCACATTGCCCTCATCTACCCTCTCAGTTACCTTTTCGAAAAACTCCAGCAAATTAGCTAAACATAATTTTCCATTGAGAAAGCCAGACTGGCTTTCCTTAATTAACCAGCATTTGTCCATGAGACTATTAGTTCTTTCTCGAATTACAACTTCTGGAAGTTTTCCCACCACCAAAGTTAAACTGACTTGTCTATAGTTGCTGGACTTATGAAGAAGGAAAAAAACACAAACAAAACAACAATGACACACTTTCGATGTCAGAAAGGAGCGATGTAATGTTGATTACTGAATGTGTTTCATCAATGTTGAACAGTGATGAAAGTCAACCAAGGTCAGATGGCACGTGGCCAGAAGTTAGGCTATATGGCAGAATAAATTATGTGACACCTGTGGCTAAACCTGTGACTTTGAGTGTTATTCTTTCAGCCAGACATGTGACACCACTCATCCGGAGCCCTCCAGTTCTATCATTATTGTACAAAGAACAATACAGCGCAGGCACAGGCCCTTCGGCCCTCCAAGCCTGTACCGGTCATGATACCAACCTTGGCCAAAACCCTCAGCACTTCCTTGTGCTGTATCCCTCTATACCCAACATATCCATGTATCTGGCGAGATGCCTTTTGAACACAGCTAATATATCTGCTTCCACAACCTCCCCAGGCAACGCGTGCTAGGCACTCACCACCCTTTGTGTAAAATAACCTGCCTCGTACATCTCTTCTAAACTTTGCCCCACGGACCTTAAACCTATGCCCCGTGGTGACAGACCCCTCACCACCCTGGGAAAAAGTGCCTACCCAGCCACTCTATCCATGCCTCCACATAATCTTGTCGACCTCTATCAGGTCACCCCTCAACCTCTGTCTTTCTAATGAAAACAGTCCGAGTCTATTGAGCCCCTCCGCATAGCTAACACCCTCCAGACCAGGCAACATCTTGGTAAATTTCCTCTGCGCCCTCTCCAAAGCCGCCACATCCTTCTGGTAGTTTATGACCAGAACTGTGCGCAATATTCCAAATGTGGCCTCACCAGGATTCTATACAGCTGTAGCATGACTTGCAGTTTTTATGCTCTGTCCAATGAAGGCAAGCATTCCGTATGCTTTCTTCAACCAAGAAATTCTGAACCAAGTACTTCCCCCTAATTCTGACCAAAGTCACCATTACCCTCCTGTCCAGGGGTAATCATGCATATTATCGGCCCATCTTACATCTCAATACTTGACTTCCCTACCAATGAATCCATTCCATTCACTTACCTTCCATGTCTGAGCTCTAATTAGCTCTATTTGTACATCAGATGTACTGCATACTGCCTGATAAGAAGTGTAAGACCTGAAAATTCCTGTTCCATTTGATAACAATAATACATCATACCACAGATCATTCCATACATGAGCAAAGATGGCCAATCTTGTTTTGAAATCATTTTGAAAAATGTGGTCTTATTAAATCTTTTCTGTAAACATTACTAATGGTTATTAAAAGTTGCTGCTGCAGCAGCATTGTTCTAACAGTAGTTATTACAAAAGGTGGCTACAGATAAAATATCAGGGCAGAAGTATTAGGATCAGAAGTAAGCCATTCAGCCCCACAGGCCCGCTGCCCCATTCAATAAGATCACGGCTGATCGGATTGTGGCCTCAACTCCACTTTCCTGCCTGCCCCCCACAACTGTTGACTCATTTGTCAAACAGAAATCTGTCTAACTCAGCCTTCAGTATTTTGAATGGCCCAACCTCCACAGCTCACTGGGGAAGAGAATTCCAAACACGAATGACACTCAGAGCAGACATTTCTCCTCATCTCTGCCTCAAATGGGAGACCCCATATTTTTAAACTGTTCCCCCAAGTTCTGATTCTCCCACAAGCGGAAACATGATGATTTCGGCATCTGCCCTGTCAAGCATCCCAGAATCGTATATGCTTAAATAAGGTCACCTCTCATTCTTCTAAACTCTGATGAGGATAGCCCAACCTACTCAACCTTTTCAAAAATGACAAATCTCTTATCCCAGGAATCAGCCTAGTGAATCCTCCCTGAACTGCTTCCACTATAAGTGCATTCCTCCTTATTGTAAGGTGACCAAAGCTGCACACAGTATTTTGGATGTAGTCTCACCAAAACCCTATACAGTCATAGCAGATTTTCCCTACTTTTATACTCCATCCCCCGTGCAATAAAGACCAACATTCCATCTGCCTTCCTAATTACTTGCTGTCCTGCATGCCAACGTTTTGTGGATTATGTAAAAGGATACCCAGATCCCTTTGTACCTCACTTGGGGGAGGCATGGGGTAATGTCCATGTGTGTGGGGGTGACCACAAGAGACCCGGGAATTTTCAAAATGGTGGCCCGACCTCAGAGGGGTTGGTCTGGCAGCAGGTTGCCACAACCATATTGAAGAAAGGGTGTAAGGACAGTTCTAGCAACTACAGGCCAGCTAGTCTAACATCAGGAATGGATTAAGTTTTGAAGTAATAATCAGTGAAAACAAATTAACAGAGAGGTTTGAATTAATTAATGAGAGTAAGCACGGATTTATAAAAGTCAGATCATGCTTAACTAATCTAATTGAATTTTTTGATGAAGTAACAGAGATGGTTGCTGGTTTGGGGTGGTTTATGCCCATGTGAATTTTAAGAAAGTGTTTGACAAGGTTCAAAAATGTTCATAATATGGAGGCTCATCGAATGGGAGGGTCAGAGTCCAATTGGATAAAAATAGATCGCTGATGGACAGAAATAAGTGAGTTATGATAAATGGTTATTTCTCCTTTAGGAGGGTGGTAAACAGTGACGTACCCCAAGGGGCAGTGTTAGGACCATTGCTGTTTTTGCTATACATAGATGATTTGGATCTTAGAACAGACAATAACATTTCTAAATTTGCCGATGATTTCAAACTTGGAGGAGTGGCAAACAGTGAGGATGGTACAAATCACCTACAACAGGAAATGGATGAGCTAGTAAAATGGGCAGGCAGATGGCAGATGGAATTTAATACAGAGAATTGTGAGGTGACACATTTTGGCAGAAAGAATAGGGAGAAGCAATATTGACTAAATGGCTCAGTTTTAAAGGGGGTGAAGGAACAGAGAGACCTGGGTGCATTTGTTTCAATCCTTGAAGGCAGAACATATTGAGAGAGTGGTTAGCAAATCATGTAGGATCTTTTGCTTCATAAATACAGACATTGAGTACAAAAGCAGGGATGTTTGCTGAACCTGTATAAAGCCCCAACAAGAGTACTGCATCCAGTTCTGGTCACCAGACCTTCGGGATTATGTGAGGGTGTTTGAGAAGTTGAAGAGGAGATTTCCAGAGTTGGGGTATTTTTTAGTTACAAGTTAAGTTGGAAAATGTGGGATATTTATTCTCCTTCGACAAATGAGCATAAAAGGATGTTTGCAAAAGGCATACTAGATTATGGCAGGCTTAGATAAGTAGACAAGGAAAAGCTGTTCCCATCAGTTGATGGTACAAGAACTAGAAAACATGGATTAAAGACTTTGGGAAAGAAATGCAAGGAGAATATTTGGAAGAACATTTTTTATGCAGCAAGTGGTAATGACCTGGAATGTTGTGCCCGCAGGAGTGGTAGAAGCGGAAACAATCAATGATTTCAAACGGAAATTGGATGGTCCCTTGACGGAAAATATTTACAGGACTATGGGGATAAGGGAGTGGAGTGAGTTTGACTGGATTGCTCTCTAGACAGCTGGCATAGAGTCGATGGGCTGAATAATCTCCTTCTGTGCCATAAATTATTCTATGGGATTAAGTTTTTAGGGGGGTATCCCCCGGCTGTGGCAGAAGCCCCCAGGCCAGTGGCACAACTGTCAGCGAACTATGGCGATCTTGGACACCCCATCTCCCTCCCTCAGCAGCCACCATGCCAGTTTCACGATTTTTAAAAGCACAAGTGAACCACGTCGTTGGGGACTCAGCCCATCGGAGGCGGAGCATCACGAAGGCCCTGAAAATTCCAGGTCAGGCCCGCTAACGATATGGAAACGGTGTCTACCATATGTGTGTTCAGGACTACATTGATGCCACAGTTGCAGTGATGGAGAATGGCAAATTGCTGTCAAATTGGCACCTGCGCAATTTTAGCATCGGAACCGATTCTCCGCCCAATCGCATTTTGCGATTCCGGGGTGAGCCAACGAAAAATCCCGCCCTATTTTTCAACTGTGTTCCCTAGTTCTGGGGTGGGATTCTCCAACCCTTCACCGAGTCGGAGACTCGCCGGGGGGGGGGGGGGGGGGGAATTCATGCGACGACGCCCCGACGCCGGTCCGCATGATGGGCCGACTGCCCGCCAAGTTAGGCCGAGTTCCGCCGGCGCCGTTCTCGTATGGTCCTACCCGGCAGGACCTCGGTGTTCACGCTGTGGAGGCGGCCTGGTGTGGGGGAGAGGGGATCCGACCCGGTGGGGGGGGGGGGGGGGGGGGGGGGGCAGCGCCATGATGGCCTGGCCCGCAATCGGGGCCTACCGATTGGCAGATGGGCTTATCCTGATGGGGGCCTATGTTCCTCCGCGCCAGGCCCCTGTAGCTCTCCGCCATATTGCGTTAAGGCCGTCGTGGAGAAGGCAACCCATGCAGATGCGCGAACTCGCACCAGCCATAGGGCGCATGCGCGGACCCGTGGTGCCCGTTATGATGCCGGTATCGACAGCTGGAGCAACGTGAGGCTCTCCAGTGCCGTGCTGGCCCCCTGTGCGGCACAGGATCGCTGATCCTAGAGGCCAGATGATACCGTCATAAAACGTTCTGGCGTTTACAACGGCGTCAACACTTAGCACCAGGATCAGAGAATCCTGCCCCTGGTATCTCCCACAAGAGGAAACATTCTCTCAGCATCCACTCTGTCATATTCCCTCAGGATCTTATATGTTTCACTAAGATCACCTCTCAGTCTTCTAAATGCTAATGGATACCGACCCAGTCTGCCCAACCTTCCCTCATAGGATAACTCCCTCACCCCAGGAATTAATCAAGTTAACCATCTCTCAACTGCTTCCAATGCAATTCTGCCCTTTCTTAACTGAGATCAAAACTGTACTCGATACTCTGGATGTGGTCTCACCAATACCCCAGACAACTGTAGCAAAATATGGGGCAGCATGGTAGCACAGTGGTTAGCACTGTTGCTTCACAGAGCCAGGGTCCCGGGTTCGATTCCCAGCTTGGTTCACTGCCTGTGCGCAGTCTCTATGTTCTGCGTGATTTTCCTCCAGCTGCTCTGGTTTCCTCCCACAAGTCCCGAAAGACGTGCTTGTTAGGTGAATTGGACATTCGGAATTCTCCCTCAGTGTACCTGAACAGGCACCGGAGTGTGGCAACTAGGGGATTTTCACCATAAATGTATTGCGGTGTTAATGTAAGCCTTCTTTTGACAATAATAAAGATTATTATAATTATTATTATATTCCTACTTTTATATTCCCCTTTCAATATTCCTCTTGCAATGTAAATATTTTTGCCTTTTGTCTTCTTAATTACTAGCTACACCTGCATACTAACTTCTTGCGCTTCATATGCTGGGACACACTGATCCCTCTGTACCTCAGAGTTCTGCAATCTCTCTTCATTTAGATAATATGCTGCTTTTATAATCTTCCTATCAAAGTGAACAAGTTCCCATTTTCCCACATTATACTCCATTTGCCAATTTTTGCCCACTCATTTAACCTTTGCAAAATCCTTAAGCCTGCTTCATAACTTACTTTCTTACCTATCGTAGTGTTATCAGCACATTTAGCAACCATGCATTCAGGCCCTGCATCCAAATCACTGATATAGATTGGAACCAATTGAAGTCCCAGCACTGAGGCACTCCACTTGTTGCATTTTACCAATCAGAAAATGGTACATTTATGCCTCCTCTCTGTTTCCTGTTCGCTAACCAGTTCCCTATCCTGAATTCTCTATTGGATTTATTATTGATAATCTGATATTTGAGACCCTTAGTTTTGGACTTTGCCACAAGTGGAAACAGCTTCAGTTGGCTTACCATTCATTCCTTCTTGCACAGCACTGCCCACATTCTGGAACCAGGGGCAAAATTAGGGCCCACTTCTTCACGTAAAGGATGGTAGGAATTGAAAACGATCTTCCTCCTTTGTTCGATATGGCCTGATATCTTTACCCAACAAGAATCTAGCGATGAGTCTTGAAATCTCCAGTACCCACACATTTCTGGAGGGGGGAATTCCAGATTTCCAATACCCTTTGTCGGAAGGACTTCCTCATTTCACTCCTGAACTGCCTAGCTCAAATTTTAGGATGATATTACCTCACTCTTGATTCACCCACCGCATTTTCTTTGTATCTACCCTACTGAATTCTTTTCACATTTTAAACACTTTGATCAGGTCATCTCTTAATCTTCTAAACACAAGCCTCATTTATGCAACTTGTCCTCAATTTAACCATTTCAGTCCTGGTTCTGGTGAATCTCTGTTTTACTCCCCTCCAAGTTTGATTTATCCTTAGAGATGCAGTGCCCAAAACACAACATAGTACAGTACTCCAGACAGGGTCTGACCAAGGCGCGAAGGATGAAATTCTCTGCCTTACACCACAGTAGCAGAGTTACCAACGATGTGATGATTGGAAGATTTTAGTAAAATTGGATTACAAATGTATTGGACAATGTGAGGGTTAAAAGCCTGGGGTTAGAATGTCTGCAATAGCCATTTTTTAAAAATCTGTTCTGCAGGGTCTGGGTGGTTTCCGTAGCCACCAGATGAAATTAATGAAGGAATGTGCTTTTCAGTCTGGGTTAATGCATAGTGGTTTGCCTGGGGAAGTCCCTGGAGAGTTAATGCGCTTTCAGTCCTTGGAAAGTTAATGCGCTTTTTTAGCTTGGGGAGGTAAGGTGGAGCCAAGGAATGCAGACATTTTGAAAGCATTAGAGAGAAAAAAGGCTGGATTCTGTTTCAGCAGCTAAGTGCTGGCTCAATTGGAGAATTCCCGGGTGTTTTCTGACCGGTGAGGGGCTATCAGTGGGTGAAACACCTGGCTCCCGTGCTGTAAACGTCCGGAGAATGGCCGGGTCCCTGGCTGCGCATGGTGACAAACTGCAGCGGTCGTAACGTACAACATAGCGCCGGCCGTGCATGGATCCGACCTGCCAGATAATGCCCCCCCTAGACAAAGCCCCTCCCGGCCAGCAGCACATCTCCCGCCCGACTGTGGCGGCGCTGGACATAGTCAGCAGCTGACACGCTGGGTTCCCAACCGCTGAGACCACATGTCCCCCACGCGGTGGGGAACTCGGCCCATCGGGGCGGGTTTCAGGGGTCGTCCCGTGGCCATCTCAATGGTGTGCGGTGTGCTCCTCGATAACACTGTTTTGGAGGGGGCGGTGGTTGCGAAAACAGGCGCCACCCCCGATTCCATCGGAAAAAGGGATTCTCCGCTCAATCACCGATTACGAAATCGGAGTCGGGAAAAGGAAAATCCTGCCCATAGTCTTCCAAACGGAAAATGTCACCCATAGAGTGCAACATGTCTGACACAGGATGCATAGTTGTGTACCATTGAGTATCCACCAGCTTAGTGTGTGGTAGTTAAGCCCAGAAAGGAGTGCAATATTCCAAAGAGCAGAATTTTGGAGGTGGTTGTTCCCAAGAAGAGTTAACCAATTTGGAGTTTTTTCAGGTCTTTGGCTCCTGTAGGTTAGCAACTGGTCGAGACTGACAGCCTAGTAAATAAGGTAATCATCAGGTTTAGGAAAGTCACTGACTCCATGAATTGGTACAGCTGTGAATGTCTGCTCTGAAACACAGAAGCAAAAATTCAACTAAACGGATGGCCCAAATTGGCAGCACGCTCAATATTTTTGCAGAAGGTCAATATTCCTGAAGTCATTATAGGTTGCTGCTGGTTCAAGAAAGACAGTACTAACTTGAAGGTTTTCCTGAAAACTATTTTCAATTTAGGTGGTTAGGGTACATACTTGGTCACAGATGCTGCGGCCATGTTGGAAACTAATTTGACCTGGACTCATTCAGCATTGGCCAATGAAGTGATACATTGGAGGACCAGTCATTAAATAACCTTATGTGGACATTCAGAAGAGTGCTAGGTCCGTGGTTCACTACCAGCTATGTTTCCTCGCTTGGTTTAAGTATGCAAGCTGCTAGAATTCAGCCTTCCAGGATGACTGAAGAAAAACAAGATGTAATTACAAACCTGTGACCGAAGTTCTACAAGTGTTCAGGATGCATGTTGTTATAACTAGCTGTAGTAACAGGTGTCACATCACACAGCATGTTTGTTATCAGAAGCAACACATTCAAATGCTTAATCAAAAGACTAGAAAAGAATATCTGAAAAGAAGTGAACTGTGGCATTCTCTAATCAATTCATTGTGATTCAAAAACAGTCATGAGAAAGTACTAGTGACAATGTCAAGAACTGATACCAAAATTCTGAAAATTGACAATAATGGTTCAAATGTATTTTTCTGTGCACCTAATGGTTCACTTTCTTCAAAGCGACGTTGTACTCTTTCCAGCAACATCTACTTGAAATAGTGATTTTGCTCAGTCTTCCTTATTATTGTCTCTTGTCTAGTCTGACCTTCTCAGTTAATGTAGTTCATAAAAGACCTGCAGCTGTATTAAAATGGTGCTTCTTTTTGTTGCCAAATAAACAAAGTAAATCTTTTGCTTTTCATATAAGCTGATAAATTGAACAGTGCTGAGGAACACATGCTTTCAGTGAAGCAACTGTAGCTGGTAGGGAACATAACATATCCCCTCACACTGCGGACAGGGGGCCACGAGCAGGTTGGGTTGGAAGCAGGCTTCAACATTGTTCTTTAATTCAACCATGGCATTAGCAACACAACCAGGTTTCCCAACCAAGTTTCCCAACCAATGACAAGAGGCCAGGCATGATGGCTTGCCAAAATTCTTTCAAAGGAAGGATTTCTAGTTAAAAGGCCTGACAGGAGTCCAAATGGTTGATTAAGGAGGCTTCAGCAACCACAGAAAATGGAAAGAATGCCTGGGAAGGCTGCACACACCAATACCTGTGTTTCATTCTTACCTGCAGCACCTGAGGGACTGATGTGAGGTAATGATTTCCAAGGGGTCAGAGAAAGAGGTCAGCCTCTCAAACCAAATTCTTCCCTAGGGTGGCTGACCTCTCCACATCAACAAATCCTGGACTTAGCTGACTCTGGGTCTTCTTGGGCTTGCTTGCAGTTCTTGCAGCGCCCATTACTGGATTCTAGTGCTGCTGACACTGCTAGGGATTCTGGTGTGGTGAATGTATTGCTGTAACAATTCACCATGTGCTTATCTGTATTACGCTGTTGCCCATATGGGCTCCACCTATGGACCATTGTATGGTACTACCGATAATGTAGCATGTTGGGATCTGTGCGGGCTCCGCCTCTGGCTCCATCCCTTGAGGGGATGTATAAAGAGCAGTCACCCTCTAGGCAGCTCCCACTAACAGATCAGTCGCAGGCAGGCACTGTTCTAGTTGATCAAAGCCAGTTTACTTCTACTGCTGGTTTCGTGTGAATTGATGGTCGCATCAGCTGGCCAATCAGAATAGTGTGTTGCTAGCAAGGGTGGGGCTTCCTCTCACTGAGAGGCAGAAGGCCCACTATCTGCATCTTTAGGCCGCTGGCAGGGTGACATGGTTGGGGGGGTGGGGAATTGTTTTTTAATTTTGGTGGTTTGTAACCTACTGTCCCGGTGGGATCAGGCAGCAGATTAGTATAGCAAGTATAATGGGCAGAATATATAGCAGAGACAGTTTCCCCTCAATCTCTTGCAACTGAAGTGAAATTAATAATAATAACCTTAATAATAATCTTTACTGTCACAAGTAGGCTTACATTAACACTGCAATGAAGTTACTGTGAAAATCTTGTCCCCACATTCCGGCGCCTGTTCAGGTACACAGGAAGAATTCAAAATGTCCAAATTGTCTAACAGCACATCTTTCGGGACTTGTGGCAGGAAACTGGAGCACCTGGAGCATGCAGACACAGGGAGAACAAGCAGACTCTCCACAAACAGTGACCCAAGCTGGAATCGAACATGGGATCCTGGAGCTGTGAAGCATCAGTGCTACCCACTATGCTGCCGTGCAGGCAATATTATAGCTTTTTAATTGATTGCAAAATGCTGCTGGACAAATTTTCTACCTGTCACTTAAAAATTACATCAGCGTTTGTGTATCTATATCCACAAAGCAAGTTTCCAAAAATACCTATCACGTGGTGAATAACCATTTACTGTTTCATGCGGTAGAATGCAGATTAACACTTGGCCTGAATCACCTGACAGGAAGCGAGGAAGGAGATAGATGGGCCTGAGAATTTGGCAGGTTGCCATCGGGACTGATACCCAATATCTTCCCACCTTCACTGAAAGTAAATGCAGTGCGGGAAGGTCCGTGGTCAACCCTCACTTGAGTTCCTTAAGTGGCGAATTCACGACCATTTAAAGGACTCTTCACACCTCCCCAGTAATTTTCCAAGCTCCAGGTTGGCCTAGTGCCAACAAATGGCCTGCACGACATTAACTGTGCGGGCTGTGTGCCACCATTTTCAGCAGAAGTGCAAGCGGATGATCCATTTTGGTCTTCTCCAGAGGTCTCAAACGTCACTTATGCTCCAGAACATCCCATGCCCCTAGCCAAGCTGTTGCAGTAAGGCAACAACATTGGCATCCTCCTGACCATGTGGAAAATTGTCCAGGTATGTCCTGTTCACAAAAAGCAGGACAAATGCAACCTAGCTAATTACAGTCCTATCATTCTCTCGATCAACAAAGTGATGGAAGAGGTAATTTACAATCCTATTGCATTGAATCAGTATGTCCCAATCCAAGCAACTCATATAAAAACCTTCTTCAAGAGCACCTTCCAAACCAGCAACTTCTACAACCTAGAAGGACAAGGACAGATGCCACCTGGGAACACCACTACCTGCAAGCTCTGCTCTGGGTCACACATTCTTGATTTGGGAGTATATCATCATTCATTCACTGTCACCTCAAACTCCCTCCTGAACAGCGCTGTGCTTATGTGGACTGCCGTGATTCAAGAAGCTGGCTTATCACCACCTTTACCATAGGGGGAGTGCAATGGAAGTTCACTAGACTTATACCAGGGTTGGCAGGACTGTCCTATGAGGAGAGATTGGCTTGACTGGGCCTCCATTCACTTGAGTTTAGAAAGATGAGATTGAAACATATAAGGTTGGATTCTCAGTTTCAGCAGTCAAGTGACGGCTCAAATGGAGAATCCACAGGTGTTTAACAATGCCAAATTGGTGCCGAACCCTCACCGATTCTGGGACCGGTGGAGGGGCTCGCAGCCGGGCCAGGTGAAACTCCCGGCTCCTGCGCCAAAAACAGTCAAAGAATGGCCAGGTCCCTGGCCACATATGTGCAGGGTGAAAACCTGCAGCGGTCGCGCCGTACAACATGGCATTGGCTGTGCACGGCCCTGACTCGCCATTTTCGACCCCATAATCCACGCTCTTGCCACCGGCCACCAGTCCCCCCCCCCCAACCCTCGTGGAAACCTCTCCGGCCAGCGGCACAGATCCCAGCCGAGTGTGACAGCCCTGGATACCTTCCACAGCTGCTACGCCTGGTTCCTGACCGCAGAGACCACACGGGTCCTGTGCCGTTGGCAACGCAACCCATCGGTGCAGAGCATCACGGGAGGGCCTTCCAATGACGCACCAAAACCATTACAGAGGCGCATGATGCAATGATGCAATTTTGGAGGGGGTAGTGCATGGCTGACTGGAGTAAAATCGGAGCTGGCCCCGATTTAGGCATCGGAGCCCATTTTGCGCTCGATCGCCAATTACAATATCGGCGTCGGGCAACGGAGAATCCAGCCTATAAAATTCCAAAAGGGCTGGACAGACTAGGTGCAGGGAGAATGTTTTCCCCTGTGTCATGGGAATGTAGCTTTAAGAAATGTTTCTCTGCTCAAGTGGCTGCAGTGATGTCAGAGTGTGGGTGGAGCTGAGCTCTGGCTCTGCTTTTTAGTTTCGCTTTGAGGAAAATCTTGGGTGTGTCGGTGTTTTTTAGTTTCGTTTTAGTGCTGGAGCTGAAGCCAGCCAAAGAAGGTGTAATTTCGATCTCTCTGCCATCTAAAGACTATCTCTAGATCATTTGTGAATTCAGAGTGATAACTGCCTTCAGTAGAGAATTTAAACCTGATGTGCTTCTGTGAAAAGGATTTTTGTTTTATGGATGTTAAAAGGAAAGTTTAAGGATTACTTAGAGTGTTATATTCTTTGGGGGGTTGTATTTGAATTGATGGTTGCCAAGATGTTCACTGAGTTCATAGAATAAACATTGTTTTGCTTTAAAAATTACTTTTCCATTTCTGCTGCACCACACCTGTAGAGTGGGGCGTGTGCTCCCCATACCATAATCTACTAAAAGTCGTGGGTCAGGTGAACTCCATGATATACTTTGGCGTTCTCTAAACCATGGCCCATAATAAATTGGGGGCTCCCGGGGGATAAAAGTCTATCTATTGGATTGGCTTAGTGAACTTAAAGACAGTGAGGGGTGAGCATATTGTGGTTACTTTTCAGGTGTGGTTTTTCAGTTTAAGTAGGGAGTGTGTTGTGGACAATGGCTCTTTCAGAGGCTCTGAAGATTTTGGCGATGGAGACGGTCACACGCAGTACCTAACGGACAGAGACTAAAAACAGGCTTTTAGAGTTGGCAAAAACATTGCAGTTAACATTACCTGACAAAATGCAAAAAGATTAGGTAATTATGGCGGTGGCTAAGCATTTAAAATTGCCTGAGATACAGTTTGACTCATTGGAAATAGCAAAAATTCAATTACAAAGTAAACAAATGGAATATGAGAAAGAATTAAAGCAGCTTGAATACGAAAGAGAGGAAAAAGAAAAAGAGAGAGAAGAAAGGAAAACAGAAAGAATAACCCTAGCAGAACAAAAAGAAAGTGAAAGGGAGATACAGATCAGGGAAAAAGATAAAGAGAGAGAGTTTGAACTTCAGAAAATGGCAATGAAACATGACAATCAGTTAAAATTGGCGGACGTAAAGGGAAATGTACAGTTGGAGGATAGTGATGAGGATAGTGAGAAATAGCATCATAGTCAAAGGCTTGGTGGGAATCTATTTAAATATGTCCATGCAGTGCCAAGGTTTGATGAAAATGAGATAGAAGCCTTTTTCATTTCATTTGATAAGGTAGCTAAACAAATGAAATGGCCACAGGACATGTGAGTATTACTGATTCAAACAAAGCTGGTAGGTAGGGCTAGTGAAGTGTTTGCATCACTATCAAAGGAGGTATCTGGGACATATGAGGAGGTAACAAAATCCATATCAGGTGCATATGAACTAGTGCCTGAAGCCTACAGACAAAGGATTAGAAATTTAAGGAAATAATTTGGTCATACATGGAATTTGAAAGGATCAGAGTAATTTTGATAGGTGGATAAGGGATTTGAAAATAGACCAAATGTATGAAGCTCTGAGAGAAATTATACTTTGAGGAGTTTAAAAATTTAATTCCTGATGTAGTGAGAAGAGTGGAAGAGCAGAGGGTTAAAACTGCGAGGTTAACAGCAGAAATGGCAGTTGATTATGAATTAGTTAATAATCAAAACTTGGTTTCCGACATCAGTTTCAACATGTGAGGGATAGAAACTGGGGACATGAGAAATACTCAAGTAGTAGAGGCAAAGGTGATCTGATGGGAGATAGTAAGGAGCGTGTACCTCAGATTTAAAAGGAAATCGAGGAGGATGGAAGAGACATGATAAGTTTAAAATGTTTTCACTGTAATAAACTAGGCCATGTACAATCACAGTGTTGGTGGTGGAAGAAAAGCACTGGGAAGGCTGATATGGTAAAACAGGATAAGTCAGTGGGGTTTGTTAAAGTGGTGAAGGAAAGCCCAAGTGAAGCAAAGGAGGTGCAAAACATTGTACAGCCTGATCAAGAGGTGATTGATAAGAACGTGCCAGATCTCTTTAAAGAATTTACTTGTGTGGGTAAAACGTTTACTAAAAAGTACCTGAAGCAGCAGGTAAACAAGTTACAATTTTAAGTGATACGGGAGCTAGTCAATCTTTGATGGGAAGAGATGAGGAGTTACGTAGTTTGGGAGGAATATTGCCAGAAAAGGTGGTGATATGTGGAATTCAGGGTGAGAAGAGTAGTGTTCAATTTTATAAGGTAAGGTTGGAAAGTCCAGTGAAGAGTGGTGAAGTGGTAGTAGGAGTAATAGAAAAACTATCTTGTCCAGGAATACAGTTTATCTTTGGTAATGATATAACTGGATCGCAGGTGGGAATGATGCCTACTGTGGTTGATAAGCCAGTGGAAAATCAGGCAACTAAAGTGTTGAAGGACGAATATCCTGGGATTTTTCCGGATTGTGTAGTAACAAGGTCGCAAAGTCACAGGTTAAAACAAGAGGAGAAATCAAAGCGTGAAGATAAAGTTGAAGTGCAATTATCAGAAACGATTTTTGATCAGATAGTTGAAAACAAACAAAAACAGGTGGAGGATGAGGCGGATATTTTTAGTTCAGGAAAATTGGCGGAGTTACGACAGAAAGATGTAGAAATAAACCGGATGTATCAGAAAGCATACACGGAAGAGGAATCTGAGTGTGTACCAGAATGTTATTACCGTAAAAGTGATGTCTTGATGAGAAAATGGAGACTTTTACATATGCAAGCAGATGAAAAGTAGCAGAAGTTCATCAAGTGGTATTGCCGGTAGGTTATAGAAAGCAGGTGTTGCGAGTAGCACATGAGGTACCAGTGGGAGGTCATTTGGGAGTGAGGAAAACTCAAACTAAAATCCAAAAACATTTATATTGGCCTGGACTACATACAGATGTAGTTAAATTTTGTCGATCATGCCAAGTGAAAGGGAAACCTCAAGCAGTGATAAAACCAGTGCCCTTAATACCCATTCCAGCATTTGAGGATCCTTTTACAAGGGTCTTAATTGATTGCGTAGGACCGCTTCCTAAAACGAAAAGTGGGAATCAATATCTTTTTACTATAGTGGATGTGTCTACTAGGTTTCCAGAGGCCATTCCAGTACACAATATTACAGCTAAAAAAATTGTGGAGGAGTTACTTAAATTCTTTACTAGATATGGACTATCCACAGAAATACAATCGGATCAAGGATCGAATTTTACCTCTAGGTTATTCAAAGAAGTTATGGATAGCTTAGAAATAAAACAATTTAAATCAACTGTGTACTATCCAGAATCGCAGGGAGCATTAGAAAGGTGGCATCAGACATTAAAGACAATGTTGAGGGCTTATAGTCAAGATTATCCAGAGGATTGGGATGAAGGAATTCCATTTGTATTGTTTGCATTTAGGGATGCACCTAATGAGTCAACCAAATTCAGTCCTTTTGATTGAGGAAAAATTGTTGAGTGAGAAATTAGAACTTACATTATTGGATTACGTGTCAAATTTTAGGGAATGATTAAATAGAGCAGGGGAATTGGCTAGACAGCATTTAAAAGTTGCACAACATGTGATGAAACGGGTACTGGACAAGAAATCCCAAGTTCGTAGTTTTGCCTGTGGAGATAAAGTTTTAGTATTGTTACCAGTGGTAGGTGAACCTTTAAAAGCAAGGTTTTATGGACTTTATCAGATTGAAAGGAAATTAAGTGAGGTGAATTACGTGGTTAAAAACGACAGTTAGAAGGAAAACTCACCGAGTGTGTCATATGAATATGCTTAAAAGGTACTTTGAAAGGGAAGGAGAGAAAAAGGAGGTTTTAATGATTCTAACTCAAAGTGACAAACCAAATCCAGATGACTGTGAATTTGACATACCTCAAATTAAATTGGAAAACGAGAATGTTCTTTAAAAATTTAGATAAGCCGTTGAGTTACCTTCCAAAGGAAAACTGGACTGACCTGAAAGAGTTATTGATATCAGACGGGCACGTTTGTGGAGATAAATTGGGAAGTACTAAAATCGCTATACATGATGTAGATGTGGGAAATGTTGTTCCAATCAAACAACATCCATGTACAGTAAGAAGTCTTACAACACCAGGTTAAAGTCCAACAGGTTTGTTTCAAACACGAGCTTTCGGAGCACGGCTCCTTCTTCAGGTGAATGGAAAGGCTTGTTCCAGAAATGTTTATATAGACACATTATATAGAAACATTTCTGGAACAAGCCTTTCCATTCACCTGAAGACGGAGCCGTGCTCCGAAAGCTCGTGTTTGAAACAAACCTGTTGGACTTTAACCTGGTGTTGCAAGACTTCTTACTGTGCTCACCCCAGTCCAACGCCGGCATCTCCACATCATAACATCCATGTAGACTTAACCATTTAAAATTGACACAGGTTAGCAAAGAGATTGAAAGTATGCTTAAAAATGCCATAATTGAAGTGTGTTGCAGCCAATGGAGCTCACCCATAGCGATGGTACCAAAACCGGATGGTACCCAATGGTTGTATGTGGACTATAGAAATGTTAATGCAGTTACAAGAACGGACTCTTATCCTATCCCAGGTTTGGAGGATTGCATTGAGAAAGTTGGACAATCAGCTTTTTTTCCAAATTGGATTTACTCAAAGGTTACTGGCAGGTACTTTTATCTGACAGGGCGAAGGAGATTTCAGCTTTTGTGACTCCAGATGGTATATACCAATTCAAAGTTATGCCATTTGACATGAAAAACGCCCAGCCACATTTCAACGGTTAACTAACAAGGTTGTTTCAGGATTGCCCAATTGTGCGGTATACATCGACGATCTGGTAATTTTTAGCCAGACACGGACAGAACATTTGACACATTTGATGGAGTTATTCAATCGACTTCAGGAAGCAGGTTTGATGATAAACCTAACCAAAAGTGAATTTGGAAAAGCCCAAGTCACTTGCCTTGGCCATACAATCAGACAGGGTCGAACGGTCCCACGGAATATGAAAACAAAAGTTGTTGGGGAGTTTCCGATACCCTCGACGCAAAGGGAAATAATGCGATTTCTGGGTATGAGTGGATTTTACCGGATATTTGTACCGAATTTTAGCAGTGTATCGCTCCACTGACGGACTTGCTCAAGAAGCGTAACAAGTTCCAGTGGACAGCGGAGTGTCAGCAGGCATTTGACAGCCTGAAGGCTGTGTTAATCACTGCTCCTGTGTTAGTCATCCCAAATTACACAAAACCATTCAAACTGGCTGTTGATGCTAGTGATGTGGGCGTAGGTGTGGTGCTTCTACAAGACGACGACGACGACGAAGGGCTAGAGCGGCCTATTGATTATTTTTCCAAAAAATTGAATTCTCACCAGAAGTATTCCACTATTGAGAAGGAGACTTTGAGCTTGGTGCTGGCTTTGCAACATTTTCAAATTTATGTGACCAGCAATCCAGCTGGCACAATTATCTAGACTGATCGTAATCCACTGACATATTTGGTGCGATTCCGAAATAACAATGTCAGACTGTTTCGATGGAGTTTATTGTTACAGCCATTTCATTTAAAAATAATACATGTGGCAGGACGAGAAAACATGACAGCCGATGCTTTGTCAAGAATGTGATGACGAGTTACAGGAAGAAGAACTGAAATGGACTATGTTATTGTACCTGTTTGTGTGTATTGTTTTTTTAAAACAAAAAAGTATATTTACTCTCTGCATTTCTTAAAGGATAGTGAAAAGGTGAAAGATGAAACCATCTTGAAGTTTTTGGTTTATTTATTTTTTCTTGGGGGGAGGTGTCATGGGACTGTCACTTTAAGAAATGTTTGTCTGCTTGAGTGGCTGCGGTGTTCTCAGAGTGTGGGTGGAGCCGAACTCTGGCTCTGCTTTTTAGTTTCGCTTTGAGGAAAAGCTTTGATGTGTCTGTTTTTTGGTTTTGTTTTAGGGTTGGAGTTGAAGACAGTCAAAGAAGGTGTACTTTTGATCTCTCTGCCATCTAAAGACTATCTCTAGATCATTTGATGAATTCAGAGTGATAACTGCTGTCAGTAGAGAATTTAAACCTGATGTGCTTCTATTGAAATGATTTTTGTCATATGGATATTAAAAGGAAAGTTTAGGGATTAGAGTGTTATATTCTTTGGGGGGTGTATTTGAATTGATGGTTGCTCAGATGTTCACTGTATGTTTGTAAAAAAGGTTAACTGAGTTCATAGAATAAACATTGTTTTGCTTTAAAAATTACTTTTAAATTGCTGCTGCATCACACCTGTAGAGTGGGGCATGTGCTCCCCATACCACAATCTAGTAAAAGTCGTGGGTCAGGTGAACGCCATGATATACTTTGGGGTTCTCTAAACCCTGGCCCATAACACTTGTTGGGTAAGCTAGAGCCGAGGGCACAGTCTCAGGATACAAGGAAGACCATTTAGGATTGAGATGAAGAAATATGTCTTCACTCAAAGGATAGTGAACCTGTGAAATTCTCTACCACAGAAGGCAAAGGAGGCCACTTTATTGAATATATTCAAGAAAGAGATAGATAATTGTTTTAGCTTTTGATGGCATCAAGGGGTATGGGGAGAAAGTGGGAAGATAGCATTGAGATAGTGGATCAGGCATTATCATACTGAATGGTGGAGCAGGCTCGAAGGGCCGGATGACCTACTTCTGCTCTTAGTTTCTATGTTTCCTCAGGGCAATTAGGAATGGGAAATAAATGCTGACTTTACCAGTGATGCCCACAATTTGGGAAAAATCTGCAGAGATAGTGGGTGGGTCAGTTATAAGTTTACAAAATTCCCAAGATTCTAGAGTTATCTCAGCACATTTAAAGTTAGCAAATATAAGATCATTGGTATTAGGAGCAGAAATAGGCAATTCAGCCCTTCGATTCGGCTCCGCCATTCAATCAGATCATGGCTGATCTCTTCCTGGTCTCAAATCCACCTTCCCCCTTGTGTGTGTGGAGAGGGGGTGGAGCAGTTAAAGTGGGTAGTAGGTATTAATCATCGTTAACCGGTTGTATTTACTGCATATTTCATGATAATTCTTGCTATAAATAAACAGTAATCATGTTTATATTTACAAACCTGGTAACTGTTATTATTGGGCAGCGAAGGGCCAAAGATTTCAGGTATTTTATAAGAATTATTGGTTAATTTACATGTGTTGTGACTCTGCAGCACGTGGGGCTGAATTAACTGCGCACTAGCCCAGGGCGTCGTAACAATTTCAATTGACCAGTTTTGACTCCTGGTCAAGTGGGGCTGGAGTTGACTGTGCACTAGTCCAGGGTGTCATAACAGTAGGCAACAAGGTATAATAATAATCTTTAGTGTCACAAGTAGGCTTACATTAACACTGCAATGAAGTTACTGTGAAAATCCCCTAGTCGCCACATTCTTGCGCCTGTTCGGGTAAACAGAGGGAGAATTCAGAATGTCCAAATTACCGAACAGCACATCTTTCGGGACTTGTGGGAGGAAACCGGAGCACCCGGAGGAAACCCACGCAGACACAGGGAAAACGTGCAGACTCCACCCAGACAGTGATCCAAGCTGGGAATCAAACCTGGGACCCTGATGCTGTGAAGCAAAAATGCTATATAAAAATGTGGTATAATGTGTGACGTGGTTAACAGACAGAAAGCACAATAAGAATAAGTAGGGCATTGTCAAGTTGTCAGGATACAACGAGGGGAGTGCCACAAGGATCAGTGCTGAAGATTCATTTATTTACAATCAATACTTGGGTGAAGAGATTGAGAATAATTATGTTTTCTGACAATACAAAGCTAGGTGGAAACATAAGCTGTGAGGAGGATACAAAGAAATTGCAAATGGATAAAGTGAGTTTCAGTGAGTGGGCGATACATTGCCAGGTGAAGTATAATGTGGGGAAGTATGAGGTTTCCATTTAGGTAGTAGGTACACAAGGAACACAAGAAATTAGTTTGCAGGTACAGCAGGAAATTACAGAGGCAACTTGGTGGGCGGCATTCTCCTGTCTCCAACGGCAAAATTGTGTTCGGCAAATGGCCGGAGAATTCACGTTGGTGCCGAAATCGGGGGCGGCGCTGCTTTTGAGATGCTCTGCCCATATAGGAGTACGCCGCAAGCCATATGGATGGCCTCAGGACATTACCTGAGGACCTCCCCTCTCCCCGATGCTTCGCCCCCGATGGGCCGAGTTCCCAACGGTGTTGGTCGTGTGTGATATTTATTTTCGGGAACGCGGCGTGGCGGCTGTAGACTGAGTCCAGCGCCCCAACATTCAGGGGAAGGGAGCTAATCCGCAGGCAGGGGGGCTTTGGCAGGGGCTGGGGACACTGGGGGGGGGGGGGGGGGAGGTGGCCATGGGGGTGGCGGGCCTAGCCAAAGGCGGTCACAGGCTAGGTCTGCGCATGGCCGGCGCCATGTTGCACAGCGCAGCCACTGCAGGCCACCACCGTGCGCCTGTGGGACTACGGACCCGGCACTTCTCCGGCCGTATCCGCAGCTAAAGGTGCTCTATGCTGCGTGCTCACTAGACTCCAACCAGACGGGGGATCGGTGGCCATTTTGTGTCATTTTTTCGGTCGTAAATCACCACCGTTCCCACACCGGCATCAGCACTTAGTCTCCGAATTGGAGAGTCCAGCCCGTTGGCTTTTATTGTCTTGACATTGGAATAAGAGACATCTTTCGGCAATTGTACAGAGTTTCCATGAGACTACACCTGGAGTCCTGTAAAGGCTTTTATATAAGAAAGGATAAATTTGCCTTGGAGCCAGTACTGTGAAGGCTCAATAGATGAGTTACTGGAATAAGAGTCCTTTGATGAGAGGCTGAGTAAAGTGGGTTTATGTACTCTCTGGAGTTTAGAAGCACATGAGATGATCTCACTGAAAAGTACAAGGTTCTGAAGGGGATTAGCAGGGTAGGCACAGAGGTGGCTTCACCTGGCTGGGGAATCTAGGGCACGGGAGAACAGTCTCAGATAGGTGGTCAATCTGTTAGCAATGAAACAAGCAGAATATTCCTGACTCAGGATTTTTAATCTTTGGAATTCTCTGCCCCAGAGGACTGTGAATGTTCCATCAATGAGTATGTTCTGGGGCGAACGAGGTGATAGTCGTGGAACATGAAAAATACTTCACAAAGCACAAGGAGGTGATGAGGAAGGAGATGGTGGCGGTATTGAAGGTGCGGGTAGAGGAGACGATTGCCCAGGGGAGGGCGGCGGTATCGAGAGTATCGGCCGAGGTGGGGGAGCAGGTTGAGACACTGAAGGAAGTGGAAGAGGCATTGTCGCTACACAGTGATCAACTCACCTAAAAGGGTAAGGGGCTGCAGAGGGTGGTGGAGGCCAACAAGGGTCTGCGAGCCAAAATGGAGGGCTTGGAAAACAGATTTAGGCAGCAGAATCTGAGGATCGTGGGTCTGCCCGAAGGGGCGAAGTATTTTGTCAAGATGTTGGCGGAGCTGTTGGGGGAGGGGGAAGATCCCTCTCGGTACAAACTGAATCGGCCTCATAAGGCGTGGAGGCCTAAACCAAAGGCGAATGAGCCGCCAGATCAGTGACTATTTGTGTCCGTAGGTACCGCGTGAAGGAGAAGGTCCTGTGTTGGGCAAAGCAGAAGCGAGAGGTGCAGTGGGCTGGAGCTGGTATACGTATATACCAGGACTTTAGTGTGGAGTTGGCAAGGAGGCGGGCTTCCTTCGGCCGAGTGAAGATGGCACTGTATAACAGCAGGGTGGGTGTGGCATAGTGTAGTGTACCCAGCTAAGTCGAGGGTGACCTACAAATCCAAAGACTTTTATTTTGAGACGGTGGAAGCGGCGGAGATATTTGTGAAGGCAGAAGGACTGAGGCAAAATTGAGAAATGGAACTAACGATTGGTCTTGTACTGAGGGTATGGGGGTTTGAAGGATTGTTTATAGCTTTATTTTTCACTGTATGTTGGTAAATGAGCTAAATGAGTCGACGTTGTCTATTTGGACATGGTAATAGTTGGGATTTTCTTTTGCAATGATGGTTCTTTGAGGTTTGTGTGGTTTACACTGGGGTTGTGTGTTAAAGGGGATTTCTTTGTTTTCCTGGGACCAGGCATGGGGGAGGGGATTGGAGGGAAGTGAGGCCGGGGCAGAGGCCTCCACATTGGCTGGTTTAAGCTGGCCACTGAACAGGAGTGTGGTATGGGGGAGGGGAGTGAGGGGCTGCAGCCATCAGAACCTGGTAGAACAGTTTTCGATGAGCCTAGGAGGGGTGAAAAGTTGGGGGAAGGAACCGATACAGGGTGAGGTGTTTTTCGAGAGGAAGGTAAGAAGTCATACAACACCAGGTTAAAGTCCAACAGGTTTGTTTCAAACACGAGCTTTCGGAGCACTGCTCCTTCCTCAGGTGAATCACTCACTGCTTCCTCACTGCTTCCTCAGGAGCAGTGCTCCGAAAGCTCGTGTTTGAAACAAACCTGTTGGACTTTAACCTGGTGTTGTATGACTTCTTACTGTGCTCACCCCAGTCCACGCCGGCATCTCCACATAAGTTCGAGAGGAAATGGAGGGGAGGAGTTTGGGAGGGGAGGAGTTTGTGGGGGGATTCTACAATTCATGGGTGTCATTCATTGTACACTTTCGGGGATTGGATGGCCTTGAATATTAGCCATGATGTGGAGATGCCAGCGTTGGAGTGGAGTGAGCACAGTAAGAAGTCTCTTCAATAATTAATGAAGACTCTTCAATCACCTGAGGAAGGAGCAGTGCTCCGAAAGCTAGTGATCTGAAACAAACCTGTTGGACTTTAACCTGGTGTTGTAAGACTTCTTATTGAATATTAGGCGGGGGAGGGGGCGTGGACTATATATATTAATGGTGACTATGGCCGATTCCTGATTCCTTTTTGTTCTTTATTTGATATTTATGTTGTCATGCGGGCTGTTGTTTGGGGGTTGGTGGGAGTATGGGGTCGTTGTTGTTAATAAGTGGATTGACAGTTTATTTGTCACCGTTTACTGTTTGTTGGTGGGTGTAGGTTTTGAAGAAAATGTGAAAAAGGAGAATACAAATATATATTTGTTTATAAATGAGTATGTTCAGGGCTGAGATTATGGGACCCCTTATTTTTTAAAGATTTTTCTTAATATATAATTTTGTTTCATTCATCATTCTGTGTTTAATATGATAATTGGCTGGAAATTTACCTTCTCTTCTTTGAAAATCAATTTGCAACAAAACATACCCGGAGAGACAACAGACCAATCCACAACTAAATATCCCCATAGAGCTAATGGACCAATCCACAGCTAAATATCCCCATGGAGACAATGCTCCAATCCACAGCTAAATATCCCCATAAAGACAATGGACCAATCCACAGCTAAATATCCCCATACTGACAATGGACCAATCCACAGCTAAATATCCCCATGGAGACAACGTATTAGGCAAATATAACATATCCTTATCCTGCAACCCACCTCCCGTGTGGGTGCAACAAGTTGGACAGATTTTGTTGACTCTGATGGAATCAAGGGGTATCGGAAGTGGGCAAGAAAGTGGAGTTAGAACATAGAACATAGAACAGTACAGCACAGAACAGGCCCTTCGGCCCTCAATGTTGTGCCGAGCAATGATCACCCTACTCAAACCCACGTGTCCACCCTATACCCGTAACCCAACAACCCCCCCCCCCCCAACCTTACTTTTTTAGGACACTACGGGCAATTTAGCATGGCCAATCCACCTAAACCGCACATCTTCGGACTGTGGGAGGAAACCGGAGCACCCGGAGGAAACCCACGCACACACGGGGAGGACGTGCAGACTCCGCACAGACAGTGACCCAGCTGGGAACCGAACCTGGGACCCTGGAGCTGTGAAGTATTTATGCTAACCACCATGCTACCGTGCTGCCCCTTGGTGCAGAAGTTTAGTCATGATATTATTAAATGGTGGAGCGGGCTGTATGTTCGGCTCCTTCTCCAATTTCCTATGCTCTCGTATATACACTCCAGTCCCCAACCAGTTAGACAGGGCCCAGTAATCACTAGTCTAAATACAGGTTCCTCTCCTTATACCCATCTGTCTCAGATTCAATCCTGGTCATGAAAGATTGACCTAAATGCGGCAAATAGTGAATCTGATCATTCAAATGATGAAGTTTATATATTATAAATATCCATATTAATTGTGACTGGTCACTTTGAATTATTGCTGATATACTTTCCTCAGGTTGCTGAGCCTAAACATTGAAGGCAGGTGTACAAGGTTTCACTTGAAACACATTATTCCTATGCAATTGGATTTTGATTGCAAGCCAAGTGGAATCAATCACAGGTTCCTTGCTTTATTCATTACAAAATCTATCAACATTAAAATGTTTGTTAACAAGAGTAAATTGGTCAGAATCTTGCACCTGGAAAGAAGACTGTGGAAGTGTTGAGGAAATTGTTGTTCTAATTTGATAAAAATAAAGTAATTGTCATAGGTTTAGCCTTGCCATGAGAATCAAATGGTATGGGTCAATACAGTCTTAGTCATTTTGAGAAAGCCAATCATTGTTGGGACTGAAAGCAGTGGGCGGCACAGTGGTTAGCACTACTGCCTCAAAGTGCCAGGGACCCCAGGTTCAATTCCAGCCTTGGGTCACTGTCTAGGTGGAGTTTGAACCTTCTCCCCGCGTCTGCGTAGGGTTCCTCTTGTTTCCTCCTACAGTTCAAAGATGTGCAGACTAGGTGGACTGGCAGTGTTAAATTACCTGTTAGCGTGCAAACGATTAGGTGGTGTTACGGGGATCAGGTGGGAGCCTACCTAAGTAGCGTGCTCTTTTACAGGGCTGGTGCAGACTCAATGGGCCAAATGGCTTCCTTCTGCACTGCAGTGATTCTAAGATTATTCTTCTGTAGAGAGAGAGAGACTGAGCAGGCAGTTGTGCCGTGTGCAGCTCCAGCAGTTAAGGGGGATTTAGCAATTGAGGTAGACTGGGAAACTTGAGTCTTACAGCTGCAAAGAAATTTGTATAAATGTCCAAGTTAAGTTGACTCAGATAAAATATTGAAAGATGTCATGGGTCAAGGACCAGGTGTACTTAACCAAGAAAAAAACCAGAAGTACCGGGACCTGTAGAAGCAGAGACCAACATGTGTTAAACTTGTGTATTGTGCCATTCCTTGCCTAATGCAATGTTAAGTATTAATCTTTGTTGTTCAATAAATCTTGTTAGTTTGCATTCAAAATTAGTGTTTGTCCCTTTTGACAATAATGTTATTGCTCAACAAGAATTTTTTACTCTGGGGTTAGTGTGGAGTCCAAAACCAACCACTCTATGCACCTCACTCAAAATCATCCCAGAGCTACAATCAGGGGCTGGATTCTCCGATTCTGGGGCTATGTCCCCACGCCGGCGTGGAAACGGTGACATTTTACGCCAGAAAACCTGGCGCAAAACAGCCACCGAGTCACCGTTTTGCTGGGGGCTAGCAGGACGGTAGCACAGAGCATCCGGCTCTAGCTGCTGATACGCCCCGGAGAATTGCTGGGTCCGTAGCCACGCATGCACACCATGGCGGAGGCTGCTCATGCCCCCAACCCCGAATAATGTCCCCCCCCTTACCTGCGGATCGGCCCTCCCCCGACTGAGTGAGCAGGCCTCGAGGCCAGAGGCTCCCAATCACAGGACATAAGCATGCTTAGGACATACCCACATGCAATGATAAAGCATGGTGCTGGTGTTAATTTTCTGAGTGAGGCCGCATGCATCTTTTGCAACCTTCCTCCTCCTCCTCTCTTCCCCCCCCCCCCCCCCCCCCCCCTTCCAAACAGTTACAAAGCTGTGTATTAATTAGGCAGATAAAGCAACGGGTCACCAATTGAAACAGGGCTTACTATTGTCCACGGGACACCTAAAATAGCACTATATTAATTCCTCTATTATGTCAATGCAATAATTTTAGTCCTAAAATAATAATAGTAGATAATTTGTACAAGAGCTTTTTGGGCCAATCTAAATAACTGGCTGGATGTGTGATTTGGTGGAATCCTACAAAAAGATTTGCACTCAAATTCCCATTGGCCAGAATATATGCTTTGTGGAATATTAATGTTTGGCTTTCTTGACTTATGTTTGCAGCTCCAGAATGCACATCAAATTGTTTTGTTCAAGTCCATGCCTTGTACACTCATTTAAGTGAATGTTTTCACTTCCAGTAAAATAGGGTTTCAATTCCTTTTCAAAATATTTCCAATCAAAACATGCGAGTACCTTAAATATAGGTTTCTAAACTAACCAGAAGACCATGTGAAAAACATATATGGAGGTCTTTGGGCATGTTTAGTACATTCACACAAAGATCCTACTTTACCCCCATGTAGCACCCAGTTGTTTCTTTCCACTGGTGCTTTCACAGTGCAAGACACCAGTGGTATACCAGAACTTCAAGAGAGTCAGGGGGCAGAGTTGAGTGAAGTGGCCATCACTGAGGAGAAGGTGCAGGGGAACTGAAAGGTCTGATGGGGGATAAATCACCTGGACCAGATGGACTACAACCCAGGGTTCTAAAAGGGATAGCTGAGGAGATTGTGGAGGCATTGGTGGTGATCTTTCAGGAATCACTGGAGGTCAGGAGGGTCCCAGGGGATTGGAAAATGGCTAATAAAACACCCGTTTAAGAGCAAAGGGAGGTAGAAGACAGGAAATTATAGGCCGGCTAGTCTGACCAGTTGTTGGCAAGATTTTAGAGTCTATTATTGAGGGTGAGATTGCAGAATATTTAGAAGTAAAATAGGATTGAGTCAGCATGGACTCCTCAAGGGGAGGTCATGCCTGTAAAATCTGTTAGAATTCTTTGAAGAGGTAACGAGGAGGTTAGATAAAGGAGAAACAGTGGACGTGATCTATTTGGATTTTCAGAAAGTCTTTGACAATTTGCCGTACAGGAGGCTGCTAAATAAGAGTCCATGGTGTTAGAAGCAAAGTACTGGCATGGATAGAGGATTGGCTGACAGGCAAAAGGCAGAGATTTGGGATAAAGGGGCCCTTTTCATGATGGCAGCCAGGGAATAGTGGTGTTCCACAGGAATCAGTGTTGGGACCATAGCTATTCACGAGATACATTGATGATCTGGAAGAAGGAATTGAGGGCATTGTTGCTAAGTTTGCAGAAGGACCTGGACAGTCTGGGAGAGTGGGCAAAAAAGTGACAGATGGAATGCAATGTAGAAAAGTGTGAGGTTATGCACTTTGGTGGGAAGAATAGAGGCATAGACTACTTTTTAAATGGGAAAGGCTTCAGATATGAGAAGCACAAAGTGACTTATGAGTTCTAGTTCAGGATTCTCTGAAGGTTAACATGCAGGTTCAGTTGGCAGTTCGGAAGGCGAATATAATGTTTGCATTCATTTCGAGAGGGCTAGAATACAAGAGCAGGGATGCATTGCTGAAGCCATCAGACCCCATTTGGAATATTGTGAGCAGTTTTGGGCCCTGCATCAAGGAAGGATGTGCTCGCCTTGGAGAGGGTGCAGAGGAAGTTCACAAGAATGGTCCCCGGAATGAAGGACTTGTCATATGAGGAGTGGTTGAGGACTCTGGATCTGTACTCATTGGAGTTTAGAAGAATGAGGGGGTATCTCATTGAAACTTACAGGATACTGAGGGGCCTAGATAGAGTGGACGTGAAGAAGATGTTTCTACTAATACGAGCAACTAGAACCAGACGACACAGCCTCAGACTGAAGGGACGATCCTTTAAAACAGAAATGAGGAGGAATTTCTCCAGCCAGAGGGTGGTGAATCTGTGGAGCTCATTGCCGCAGAAGGCTGTGGAGGCTAAGTGAATGAGTGTCTTTAAGACAGAGATAGATAGGTTCTTGATTAGTAAGAATTAGAATTAGAATTAGAATTTACTGTGCAGGGATCAGGGGTTATGAGGAGAGGCTGGGAGAATGGAGATGAGAAACATATCAACCATGATTGAATGGCAGAGCAGACTCGTGGGCTGAATGGCATAATTCTGCTCCTATATCTTATGGTCTTATGGTCTCAATAATCCCAATGTTTTTAAGTCCAATACTCTGTTAAGAAGCTCATTACACATGATCATTCTTTGTATGGAGAATAACTTCTTTGGATCATCCTTCAATTTGCTTTTTACTAGTTTGAACCTGTAATCTACTGTTACTCACAATTTAGTCTGATATAGTTCTGCAAATTTGACTTTCCTATTATGCTATTTATTATATTACATAGTTCTATAAAATAACCTTTCATATTTTTCCCTTCAGAGTGAACAGCCAAGTTTAGAAAGATAGCCTGTCAAAGTTCTTCTGCAGCCTCTCTGCTTCCTCAATACAATCTGTCCCTCCACATATCTTTCTATCATCTGCAAACCATGCAACAATGCCCTCAGTTCCTTCTTCCAGACCATTAATGTACATCGTAAATAACTTTTCCAATACATCAGAGCTCAAACTCAGAGATCAGCTTTACGGCTCTTCGCGGAACTGCCTTCAGCAATTTGCTATTGTTCTTTTTCTTATCATCTCAAAACTTCCATTCTGACGATCAGGAACAATCAAAGTGACTTTTGACTCTCCATTGTAACAGCAACTTGCTTGAGGGGAAGTGCCATAGCCGATGAAATAAAGTGAAAACTGCACCAAGGTATGTAACTGGAGAATTATATCACATTGGTCAGAATCTCTTGCGTCCGCCACGAGAAAATGTATCACATCTAATAACAAGAATGATTAATTTTTTGCACAGTGGTTACAGGACTTTGTCGACCATTGCATTCAAATTTGTGCTTTCATATTAAGACAGCTAACTTGGAATGAATTAGTTCTGACAGGTAAAATATAAACTGTCACAGCTGAAATGATTACGGCAAGTTCCCAGTAGGTGAGACATCCACCTCTGGGGTCTTGATTCAAGGGGACAAATTGCCACTGGCCTTGCCACGCCCCGGTTGGTGTGTGGTCCAGCAGGCCTTCCCAAAAAGTGGTAGCTCTCCAGCTGGCAAGTGAGACCCTAAGGCTTGAACAACATTCCACCCAACACTCAGCCCCCACATACTCACTTAGCAGCCCCTGTTGCCAAGCCCTCTGCTCCAACCTCCACCCACACACTCACAATCACCAGCCACTTCCTGTTTTGTGGTCTAGCTAACAGTGCCTGCAAATCCGAGTTATTATCCTGGCATGAAGAGCCTGTTCAACAGGCAGACGGAAGCAGAAATATAGGATGGCATTTTCTTACCCCGACACCGGCAGGCATAGCCGTAGTGGAACAGGAAAATTTGCCCGTCTCACCCGCGGGTGTCGCGAAGGTAAAATCGTGGCAATAGTAAAATTTAAAGCCACCAATCACCTTCTCAGCTCAACCCATGACATTCTCTTCTCTCCCTTACTCAGTCAGTGAATGGGTCAGACTTGCCAGCCTGTACCTGAGCCAGGTCCGTGAACAACCATCGCAGGCACACTCAAACTCTCCACTAGTGCTTTGGTTCCACTATCTGCCCCTTGCAGTTTGGTGGATTCAGTCCCTTTGGTTTAGGCCTGACCCACAAGAGCCTCCAGGCTGGGTAGCCTCCTCTTGACAGTGTCCATTGCTGCCTGGAAGAGGAGGTGCTCATAACCCCAAATGTGGCCTCTGTGACCCCAGCGTGGGTCGGGACCCACGATTTGGGAACCCACGGTGTAGAGGAAAATATGCGTAGGGTTCTACATTGCTCTGTTTTAAATTTCCCGCTGGAAATAATTTTAAATAACAGAAGGGTATTTCATTAATGCTAGAAAAAAAAGCTATTGAGACATGATTGGGAGGGTTGGGGGGGGATGTCCAATTTGAACCTGCCCTTCTGAGCAGGTGGGAAGAACTTTCCCAAAACTAGTGGCTTCCTTGTTTAAATGTGAATTAAATGTGAAACTCAAGTTCGAATGGCATCATCAGGCTCCAATTGCTATTTTAATCAGAGGGCTGGACTCGGAAATTATTGTGACCTTCCGTTCAGCTCAACTTGACATCAAGAGTTGAGGTAATTTTAAGAAATGTAATTTAAACTTCCTTTCCTCACGCATACAGGAGAAATAAAGGGGCTCCTTTAGGTCCCACAACAAAAATGTTTGTGCCTCCCCTGCCCCTTAGAACCATAGAACACTTAGTGGAGAAAGCGGCCATTTGGCCCATTGGATCTGCACCAACCCTCTGAAAGAGTACCTTACCTAGGCCACTCTCCCCAACTGATCCCTACCTAACATGAACACCTTTGGACACTAAGGAGCAATTTAGCATGGCCAATCCACCTAACCATATCTTTGGACTGTGGGAGGAAACCGGAGCACCCGGAGGAAACCCACACAGACGCAGGGAGAATGTGCAAACTCCACACAGACAGTCACCCAAGACGGGCATCGTTCCGGGGTCCTGGTACTGTGACACCTTTGTTTTTCCACCTTCCCCCAATGATAACTCCATCCCTGGCAGTCTTTTGCTGAGTGGTAGGGACTGTTCCTTCAGTTATTACAAAGGGTTTTGAGCATATGTGTAAAGATGTCCCACTGAAATTCTAAACGGGTTTGGTGGGACAGCATCCAGCGTATTTTTTACAGTTTTGGTCTCCTTATTGAGGGAGGGAGTGCAGCAGGGTTTCAACAGACTGATTCTTGGGCTGGTGGGATTGTCCGATGAGGAGACACTGAGGTGACCATTGGCCTTTATTCCCCAGAGGTTAGAAGAATAAGAGATGATCTAACTGAAGCAAGAAAAATTCTTAGAGCTTGACAAAGTAGATGCAGGAAGAATGTTTTGCCTGGCTTTGGGTGATGGTGGTAGTGTATATGGAGATATTGAGGTAGAAGATCAGCATGGAATAGCTGAATGGTGGAGCAGGCTCGAGGAGCCACAGGGCCTAGTCCTGCATCAACTTCCTATGTTGCTATGTCTCAGGCACTGGTTTCCGCCACCTAGAACATAGAACAGTACAGCACAGAACAGGCCCTTTGGCCCTCAATGTTGTGCCGAGCCATGATCACCCTACTCAAACCCACATATCCCACCCTATACCCGTAACCCAACAGCCCCCCCCCCCCCCCCCCCCCCCCCCTCTAAACTTACTTTTTTTTTATTAGGACACTACGGGCAATTTAGCATGGCCAATCCACCTAACCCGCACATCTTTGGACTGTGGGAGGAAACCGGAGCACCCGGAGGAAACCCACGCACACAGGGGGAGGACGTGCAGACTCCACACAGACAGTGACCCAGCCGGGAATCGAACCTGATAGTTCTGAACCACCGAGCAAACAGTTGGCACTGCCTGCCAGGTTTCAGCAGGTTCCTGATTGGACCTCAGTCTCACCCCACTCAACTGCTATCCGATATCAAAATCAGAGCTAATGGGCTGGATTCTCCAATCGCCGACGCCAAAATCGTGTTATGCTCCGCCCCCTCAAAAACGTCTAGTACGCCGTCGTGTCGGCCTCAGGAAGTCACCTGAAGCCCTCCCCCAATGCTCGGCCCCTGACAGTGTCGCTCACGCATGCTCACACAGTTCGGGGACCTCTTGTGCCGGCTGCGGACTGAGTCCAGCGCCGCCACAGTCGGAGGGGAAATGTTACACTGGTAGGGACGGCTTCGGCTGGGGCTGGCGGCATTGGTGGGGGAGTAGCGAGGCTGGTTACAAGGGGGCATTTTTTTGCAGGCCGGTTCCGTGCGCGGCCGGTGCCATGTTGCATGGGACAGCCGCCGCAGGCCGCCGCCGTGCGTATGAGCAACCACGGAGCCGGCCATTCTGAGGCTGTATCCGCAGGTAAAGCCGGTATCTTTGCGCTGCGCAGCTGCTCACCCCCACTGGGTGGAGGATCAGTGCGGGGGTGGCTACGACTTTCTGGTCGTAAGACCAGATGGATCCTGCGGACATAGCCGCAGGTTTGGAGAATCCAGCCCAAGGTGTTGCAACATTTTGAATAAATTAAGACTTATAGTATAGGTAAGGAATTGAAACTATAGAATTCAAACATTAGAATAGGAAATTCAGAAATTATACTCAGTAACAGATCCTATTTTGCATTAATGTGTATTAGTAGAGGTAAAAATGAAGCAGTTTTGACTGCAAATATTAGCAATTCACTTTAATACCACAGAAATATGTTACCTCGAGATTTTGAACTGGCATTATAACTCAGGAAAAGCAAATCTCTGCCGTACATATTTAAAATGTTTTAAATGGCAGCACACAACTGGTAGTGCAATCTCTTCGAAATGATCTCACACCTAATGTCAATACTGCTTCACATTACTGAAACGTAACTGTCAGACAACAGTAATGTGCCTTATAACAATTCTATCATATCTGAGCTGCACATTGAGAGGTTTACATTTTAACTTTAGGTTGTACAGTTGTCATGTTGCTGCACTATTAATCCAGGTGTGTGAGATTGAATCCCACAATGGCAGTTCGAGTTCAGTTTTTTAAAACTGGGATGATATCAATAAAAGTCACCAGGAAACTGTTGGATTATCAAGAGAACCCTACTGGTTAACTGATGTCCTTCAGAGAAGCTAACTTGCTGCAATTACCCAGTCTGGATTGTATGTGACACTAATATGGTCACTCTTTACTGCCTCTGATAGCACTACTTTGTATCAAGCCACTACAATTACAGACTGCAGTTAGGAGAGCCTTTACAGGAGACCCACTATCACCGCCTCAGGACCAATAAAGATGGACAATATAATGCTGGCCTTGCCAGAGAAAGCGCAGGTCTTAAGAATTAAAATGATAACTCAAACAGTTTATTTCAACCTACATATTGATAGGCAACATTTAAACTATTTCTCTAACAATTTTGGTATTGTGCCTTCAAAGAAATATTGATGCATTGAAGTAGTATCTGAGAAAGAGGGACAACAATAACTAAATTATGAAGACAAAAATCAAAGAATGGAACTTGTTTCATGGGAGAAACTATTGATTGTGTTAAAATCGCATGACAGAATGTAGATACAGTTTTATTTAAATTGATTAGAGGACTAGAACACAGGGGCATAAAATTAACATGCCGTCATTTTTTTCCATAAATTATTGGGATAAATTTAACAGATTCCCATTAAGACCAGTTAACTCTGTGATGATTAACTACTTTGAAGAGGAATTGGTTTAACATCTGGCTTGATAGAGGATTGAGGATGACATGGCTCAGCAGAGGATTAATGAGGAAATACTCCATACCTGGAATGCTGGAACCATGGACGTTTATTTTGTGCAATGCAACCAGTCAATGCCAAATATTATTTATTGTAACATCTGTTTGAAATTCTGGAATGTCACTAGATTAGCTCACTGGGTTAAACACGTTTTTAAAAAGTCTTAAATGTATTTTTTAGATTATATAAATGGGATAGACCCAAAAATAAAGTAAACTGTGTATGTGGTCTTTTGGAAATAATGAGATCAATGAATTAAATAACCCTTTTTTTGTTTCATATTTTGCTTCCTTGTGCATTATTTTGAGATTTACAACAGGTTTTTGGTCTGTAACTGCCTCGGTACTACAAATTTCAAAATTAAAAATGGCAAAATTGCATGGACCATGATTGTGCCCAGCAGTGTCACCAAATTGGATCCCACCAGAGACTGTAGGGTCAGGAGGGTGTCTATTTGGCATGGATATGGAGAGCACCTTACCCCTGTGGGAACATCTCAGGCACTCAAAGCTTCTGGGAATGTCAACTCCCTATCTGAGCAGGGTGGTCCGAGAACCTCACAATGGTGGTCCTCATTTATGCCGTGGTCCTTGCTGTACGGACTTCCAAGATAACTCAAGGTTTTTGGAAGGTCAGGGATATGGAAACTATCAGCGATGGGTGTTTTCTCCCTTGATGCAGGTGGACAGAGGTTTCATACTTTGAAAAGATCTGTTGATATTGGTGGTGTGGACTGGGACCCAGTACATCTGGATTCTGACCTGTTTTCTGGCCTATGCACTGTATTCACAATGGAGCTGCAGTGCAAACCAATTTGAGGGTCACTGAGTTTCAAGGCCATACTATTCATGAACAGGGAAGACTATTTTGTGAAATAAACTAATAATATAGCTATAGACTAGTCTGAATTGATTTAATTTTCTAAAAACTTTACCTAGATTGAGTGTGTTTGTCCTGCATTTCCCTTGAGGTTATTAATAGCATAAGAGTGTATCTTTCACATTGGTAATTGACCATCAGGGACATGATACAAAACTCTGAAGAATGAGCTCATCTAAAATCACCTCCAATGGTTCAGGAAGGCAAAGCTAATGAACAAGTGGGTTTATTCATCCACATTTGAGAAAAATCTTCAAAAGCAAACAGATAAAGTTGAAAAAAAAGTTTGTTTTCAGTGTGCCCCTACCATTAGAATCGCTCTACTGACTGTTTCTACCAGAAACAGAGAAGTCAGAAAGGATTATGTCCTTCAACCTCCATGCACAAGTGTAAAATATTTCCACCTTTGAGGCTGTTAAACCTTTAATGTGCTGTCAAAAGCTATTAGAACCAAGACAAGTGAAGCACAAATAAAAGGAAATGGGCTCTGATAAAAATGACTTTCAGCCACATTATTGGATGGAGCATTTGGTAACAACAATGCAGGGGGGAAACGGGATGGGCATTCCCAACAAGTGCCCTGCATCACAGGGGTCAAATCCCTACGTGATGTATGTAATCCAGGCACATCTTGAACAGCAGCAAGAGACAAAATAGATAAATACCAATAAATTATAAATGTAAAATGAAAAACAACAGTCAATAATGGCTGACACCGTTAAGCTCAAAAAATTGCTTTCGTCTCAAAATTACTATTTGTGATATTTGTAAATTCTGATTTAATTTAAATGTGTTTTCATTAGAAGAAAGCATATCATCATCGAACATGTTGGGTGCTATTTAACACCGCGTTGCGCCAGGTGTGAATCTGGGCGTGCCAGTTAAATAGCGGGAAAGGCCAAAATCGAGATTTGCTCTGGGGGCAAATCAGTTTGCTATCTAACCAGCCCAATCCCAATGGCAAGTTCCAGATCTCCCTTTAATATGGAGATGTGAGGGCCACGAAGAATCCAGCACGAGTTGAAGGATAGAAAGAAATAACATGTCAGCATTATTTACGCAGTGAATCTACTAATGATTTCTCCACCCCCTCCTCATTGGGGAAGCTCATACTCCCAAAGGATTGTGGGATTGCCATTAGTCGCCAGCCAGTGGTAAGCAGGCAGGTTATAACAAGAGAACATTTCATTAATGCCAATTTGCATCCATTTCCATCTCATTAGCAAGACTGAATTCGATGGAAAGACCTTCTGGAAATTATCCGGCATCCCAGGGATAAATCACGTGGGTGTCGTTTAGTTCTCCTTTTTAAAAATGTGACGCTGACGCAACTGAGGAGGTGAGTAGCCATTTCCATTTCAGGGCATGCTAATCAAGGGCAGTAAAGCTGCTGCCCCAGTCCTCGGGTGGGGCCAGTGGTAGGGGGCCCTCAAGGAGGTTGGGCTTGATTGGGGAGCTGAAGTATTCCAGGTCAGAGGTCACCCCGTGCGGTGGAGGGGGGAAATTTTGTCTTTAAAACTTTTAAGCCAACTTTAAATATTGTGGATATCCATAACAGGGGCAACTGCAGTTGCTGCTCTTCTGTCCTACCAAAACTTCCAGGGCAGAGCCCTGTTCCTGGTTGTATGCGGAAGGTCACTTTAACTCCCTTTGATTGTGAGCAGCCTCTAGCTTCAACAGAAATTGGCCTTGTTAGTTGTGAGAACACTTCATAGCTACAGGTGATGTTTGCTGCTTGCTCCTACTCGTGGCTGCAGATGTCTGGAGGCTGATGTTGCTGTTTCCTTCCTTTACTGCAGCCAGAAAGAAGGGCATTTTGTTCTATACTGAAGCAGCCATTTCATTGGTACCAGAAACTGTTTATTAAGAGAAACTATGATGTATCGCCTTAAAACCCTCAAGATAACACTAAAAACATATACCAGGGAAGTCGTGCTGTTGAGCGGCCATATCAATGTAAATGTGCAACTAAGCGGACAGATTGCAGACTTGTCCCTGCATGTTGTTAATGGGCAGGACGGTAGCACAAGTGGCTAGCACCGTGGTTTCACAGCGCCTGGGTCCCAGGTTCGATTCCCTGCTGGATCACTGTCTGTGCGGAGTCTGTACGTTCTCCCCGTGTCTGCTTGGGTTTCCTCCGGGTGCTCTGGTTTCCTCCCACAACCCAAAGACATGCAGGTTAGGTGGATTGGTCATGCTAAATTGCCCTTAGTGTCCAAAAAGGTTAGGAGGGGTTATTGGGTTATGGGGATAGGGTGGATGTGAGGGCTTAAATGGGTCAGTGCAGACTCGATGGGCCGAATGGCCTCCTTCTGCACTGTATATTCTATGTAACTATCCAGCTCAAATGGGAGAACCTGGATGGAGAGAATCAAGCTAAACTGGGCTGAGGTGAATCTCATGTCAGTGTCCAATGCAGTTTTACTGAAGATTTTAAAGAAACATGCCTTAGTCTTTAATGAAGAGCTGGGAAGCATGACAGAGATCTCAGCCAAGCTAAAGATTCAGGATGAAAGCCAGGCAAGGTGCTTAAAGGCTAGATCAGTGCTGAAGGTTGAGGCAGAATTGGAGAGGCTGGTCAAGGCAGGGGTCCTCAAACCCATTAATGTAAGTGATTGGGCCATGCCCATTGTATGTACGCATGATGAAGAAAGATGGTTCGGTTTGAATGTGTAGCTGTTTTAAAGTCACTATTAATCTGGTAGTGTGTGCAGAGCAGTACTCTCTGCCTTTAATTGATATTTACTTGCTGGGTTGGTTGGAGGCCGGTATTTCAGTAAAGTTGACCTTAGTCCAGCTTATCTTCAGATAAATGTGGATGCAGATTTACAATAATATTTAACAATTGTGACACACAATGGGCTATTTAGATATAAAAGACTTCCATTTGGCATTAAATCTTCACCTGCGTTATTCCAACATGCCATGGATAAAATTCTAAATGAATTAGAAGGAGTTCAGTGCAACTTAGACAATATTTTTGTTACTGGAAAGAGTGAAGATTGTCTTCAAATTTAGATACTAAACTCCAAAGACTAGAAGATTATGGGCTACAAGTACAGAAGGATAAAGGTGAATCCAAATCTTCCATTTAATACCACGGACACGTAATAGATGCAAAGGGACTGCACAAATCGACTTCCGAAGAAAGTCCATAACTGAGGCACCTGCACCTCCAAACATTGTTCGTGTTTGGGCTTATTAAACTGTTTTGGAAGATTTGTCCCTAATCTAGAAACTATTCTCAATACTTTATACAACTTATTGTGTCAAAACAGGAAAATGGAAGAGGGTGAATGCAGCAAAAATAGAAGATTGAGGGGCAGGTCGCAAGGTCTGACGAAGGCACGCCACAATCTGGAGAAGTTGCCGCAGAGACTGTGCCATGAAAAAGGACATCCTGCTGTGTTGCCTGGAGGGACAGTGGATTGACAGCCTGGGGCAAGAACTAGCCTCTGAAAGGAAAGCCCTGAAAAAGCAGCCTAATCATTTTTTGCATCATGAGACAAGGCTAAACGCTGTGTGTTTCATAAAGTCTAGAGTTATCAGCAAGGAACTGAACCACTTGCGAGAAGTGTATACCTGCCATCATATTAGCACAGACAGGACCAGTTTCCTACACCATTCAAACTCAGGACAATGTTATGTGGAGAAAACACGCTGATCAACCTTTAGCAACTAGAACAAGGTTGCCAGCAACAGAGTCAACCAAGAGTCCGCATCAAACTGTGCCAAGTGAAGAACTGAACATACCTGAGAACCTGACAAAACCTGAAACAACTGTAAAAGACAGGCCTCAGTTGAGGACATTTCAAAACCGAGTAAATCTCCAAATTCTACGTCAATTCCGGTTGAGACAACTACGGACAATGTCCAAACTCAACCAAAACACCAGAGGTTACAATCAATGCGAAAAAGCAGACTCCTGAGGTTCACCAACAACCATGCAGGAATCGATGTCCTCCGGTATTGACTGCTGTGTATGTTAATTGTTCATATTGGAAATTTTGATTGTTGACCTTATATTGTGTTTCATTGCAAGAACTTCTGATGTAAAAGGGAGATAAGTGTTGCATATTCATGTTTGTTCCTAGTTGGAACAAAGTCACGTTAACAGCTTCATCATGTGATGTAATGATGTTGCTATCCGCAGTTTGGGCGGGCGAACAGTCAGGCTATTCTAGCAGCCTGTGGGAAAGCACCTTTCCAATAAAGCTCTTGGTTGTTTGTACCTTTGTGGTCTGCAAGCCTATATTTTAAAAATAGTGCAAAGAGTGGAAAAGGAACTTGGTGCGGAAATGAAAGTATAGAAAGTGCCGTCAAAGAAAAGAAGGAATTGTTAAAGAAACATTCACGACTCAAAGAAGATAAAGAATGGTGCAGAAAGGTAAACTGGAGCACAAGGAAAGCAATTGGTTGCTAGAGAAAAATCACTTGCCATGGAAGAAATAAACAAAAGTCTGAAAACCAAAAAGATATCTTCAAAATAACAGCTGCTCAGGATAGGTTAACAAATGATGTGGGAAACATCCGTACAATCAAGGAGGAAGGTGGAGTAACTTTCGTGAAAGAGAATTAAATTATTGGGAGGTGCGGCCAGTACTTTAACTAGCCTATAAATGAAGAGAACTTGAGAATAAAGACAGAAAAGGTAGCTGCAAATCAAGAAATGATAACAAACATCGATCTGGAAGAAATCAGAACAGTGCTGAGAGAGGAGTGAAGAATGTCAAAGCAGTAGGACAGGATAAGATACCCGCGGAAGTATGAACCGGCCTTGGTGCATATGAGATCCAGGTATGATAAGAGAGAATATCCCACTGGAATGAAGGCAATCCATTTTCAAAGGAAAAAGAGACATTCTAGATTGCAAAAACTACTGAAGAATTAAACTCCCACCACATCCTTCAGGATTTGGGAGAGAGTCATGGATCAGAGGCTGAGAAAAATAGTGGAACTCCATGAAAGTCAGTACAGGTTCATGTCTGGAAGGTGCACCACCAAGGCCATATTGTTTGAGACCTTATTGTGAAGGTCATTGCAACATGAAGATTGTATTCATCTTTCTCGAGAAAGTTTATGACCGGGTGTCTCGAGAGGAAGTTCAGAGGTGTGCTAGAAATCGTGGATTCCCTGGTAAGTATGTGCGGCTATTACTTTGCCATGTACAAGGAGTACCAGACAAGAAGCAGTGTGTGGGAGAACGAGATTTTCAAAGTTAAAGTTGGATTCCACTAAGAATCAGCACTGAGCCCCTTTCACTTCCTGATTGGCATTGTGTTCTAACTGGGCAAGTGTAATGGAAAGTGCCATAATCAATAGTGTTTGCAGATGATATTGAACAATGTAATGGGGATGTTGAGAACATGTCTGAGTATCTGGAGAATTAGAGGAAAGTACAGGAAGACAGGGGTTTGAAGATCAGTAGACCATAGACTCAATTTAAGGACTATAATTTTGAAACTAGGGAAGAGGATCAGAGTGAAGGTGTATGGTTATGGGGGAGAGTTGGAGAATGTGACTAGTTTCAAGTACCTGGGGTGAGTGTTGACAGAGACAGGCCTATGGAAATGGAAATTAAGCAACAGGTTCGCTCTGGTTGGAGTGGTTGGAAGGGGCAGCACGGTAGCATGGTGGTTAGAATAAATGCTTCACAGCTCCAGGGTCCCAGGTTCGATTCCCGGCTGGGTCACTGTCTGTGTGGAGTCTGCACGTCCTCCCCGTGTGTGCGTGGGTTTCCTCCGGGTGCTCCAGTTTCCTCCCACAGTCCAAAGATGTGCGGGTTAGGTGGATTGGCCATGCTAAATTGCCCGTAGTGTCCTAAAAAGTAAGGTTAAGGGGGGGGGGGGGGTTGTTGGGTTACGGGTATAGGGTGGATACGTGGGTTTGAGTAGGGTGATCATTGCTCGGCACAACATCGAGGGCCGAAGGGCCTGTTCTGTGCTGTACTGTTCTATGTTCTATAAGTGTAGTTGAGTGTTATGACAGAAGAGCATCGCTGAAACTGAAAAGGCCAGGATTTTCTGTTCCAATTCCCGCTGGAAGTCAATGGGTCTTTGGCTGGTCCCACTACAGACTGGAAAATCCCAGCCAAAGAGTCCACATTACAATTAGTGAGGAAAATGTGGTGGCAGGAAAATTAAATGCAGTAGGATTGGATGAGGAATGGGTGACTGAGAGGAGGAAGTGATGAAGGGTAATCAACCAATATTATGATTATCCCAAGTTAAATGGGTGTAGGAAAAGAAGTTCTATTTGATCTGTGGGCATAATTATCAATTCTTCATTACAACCAACCTTCATTTAATATTACAGTGTATTTCCATGTTTGAATGCATAGGTACATATGCAGACAGATATAGTAGCATTATTAATATTCCCCATGATCCCAGCAGAAACTCACCATAAATCAGTAGAACTACTATTAAAAATATTATGCCAGGGCAACATCGTGGCACAGTGGTTAGCACTGCTGCCTCACAGCACCAAGAACCGGGTTTGATTCCGGCCCTGGGTCACTGACCGTGTGGAGTTTGCGCATTCTCCCCGTGTCTGTGTGGGTCTCACCCCACAACCCAAAGATTTTCAGGGTGGGTGGACTGGCCACGCTAAATTGCCACTTAATTGGAAAAAAATGAATTGGGTACTTTAAATTTTAAACAAAAGAAAAAAATACTATGCCAATCCCAAAGGTTTATAATAACCAAACTTAGTGTTTAATAGTTTAGTTGGTTGGTGTCCTTTTGAATAATTAAATCCAGGCCATTAATTAAATCATAAATTTGTCATCACAATCAATTCCAAACTAAAAATAATTCTGTAACTACAGCATAAATCCATTTTACACTTTTTTTCCCAATCTATGAGAATACTGCCCTGTGGTTAATGGTGCAAAGACCATGTAGGGCTATGAATGTTATAATGCTTCAATGGCTTGGTAAATATCACCAAAATTTCACACTTATCTCACACATAAATCCTGGAGGAATTATTAAAATTCATGCAGAAACAGGAATTACGATTTTAACATGAACCTTCACATTATATGATTTTGTTGGAACTTCAGTATAGATCTTCAGCAAAAACACTTACAATGACAATTTAGGTTTATATTACGTTTTAATTGTAGTTAAAAGATTCCAACGTGCTTTACAGAAGTACCTGAATGATCAGACAAAATGTGACACTAAGTAACAGAAATATCGGGGCATGTGACCAACTGCAGGGGCAAAGTACGTCTTAATCAGTGTCTTAAAGGCAGAGAGAGATGCAGAGGCTGTGATGTTCAAGGAGAGAATCTCTGAGCTTAGGGCCAGAAAAACTGCAGGCACAGCTGCCAATGGTAGTTTAATGGAAATCAGGGGTGTGCAAGAGGCCAGAATTAGAAGAATGTTGTATTAGGAAGCTTATTTTAATTCATTCATGGGATATGGACGTCTGTTGGCTAGGCCAGCATTTATTGCCCTTCCTTAATTACCCTTGAGAAGATGGTGGTGAGCTGCCTTCTTGAACCACTGTAGTCCCTACGGTACACCCACAGTGCTTTAGGGAAGGAGTTCCAGTATTTTGATCCAGCAACAGTGAAGGTATTGCGGCGATCTTGTTCCAAGTCAGGATAGTGTATGGCTTGAGGCGAACATGAAGATGGTCGTGTTCACATGCTCCTGCACCCCTTGCTTTTCTAGGTGGTAGGGGCCGTGGGTGTTGGAAGGAGCCTTAGTGAGTTGCTGTCATCTATCTTGTAGATTGTACATGTTGATGCAACTGTGCATCGGAGGACGGGAGAGTGATTGTTTAAGATAATGTGTAGGGTGTCAATCTAGCGGGCTGCTTTGTCCTGGATGGTGTCAAGCTTCTTATGTGTTCATAAAGAAATAGGGATAGTTATGAACACAAGGGTAAGAATTTTTAACTGAGTCATAGCTAGACTGGATGTAAATGTAGACGAGCACGCACATTGAGGGTGAAACAAAATCCAATTTCTGAGATTGCAAACGTGTAATACAATAATGGAAAAGGTCAGAGCTGCTGCTCATTACTTTGTAGAAGATGTTTGGCAAGGAATACGTATTTTCAAATCTAATGCCACATGATTGCACATAATGCAAAAAAGTTTAAAACATATTTAGCGCAAAACATCTTATTTCCTTCGAACAGCAATATCACGGCTTTATAGTCAGTCAGGTTGGTACTATTTCCATATTAGTTATTTGCAATTCTTTTTTCCAGCAATATCATCAAACTAAAAGCTTAAAAGATGAAATTAGCAGCATGGAAGCAACCATTACTGAGCCAACCCTAACCTTAAAACAATATTACATTATGTGTATTTGTAAGAATCCGGAATACAAAAAGTAGGCTGTTTTTCAGCTACAGAAAGCTGCAGCACTTTAGGTTCAAAAGAAAATGCCAGACAGACTCTAGTTAATAGCTAATTAAATCACTGCAGATAACCCACCTACCATAAGATCAATTTCAATTAGTTAAGACTAAAAAAGCACTTCCAAAACAAGGAGAGCTCCATCAAACAAGACACACTCTGAATCAATTATTTCTATATTCATTTGCATCAAAACTATTTCATAGCATGCCACATCCTTCACTACAATTTCCCAGCAACCAGAAACTATGGTGCTTTTTTCTCCCAGTGACTACTGACGTAAAAGACACACATTTAATTCTGAAAGGCTTCAACTAAATAGCAGAGGTTTCCTTTTTAAAATGTAAAACTGAATGAGAGAAGAAGATCCTTTTTAAAAACCAGCTCATCTCAAGCCTACTGTTGTAAAAACATAATCCGGCATTGGCCTGGGGGGTGGGGGGTCATTGGCTTACTTTTTATTACAGTAGCTAATGCAATTGTGATGCTCCACAAATTATTGTTTAAGGAGCCACCCAGTGGTTGAACCACATATGGCAGAGGTCTTTACAGCAAAGAGGAAGTATCTACAATCTTGTAAATTTACTCTGGAACCAATGGGTAAATGGGCCGTATGGTGAGGGTGGGACTCATTTACATTCCACCCTATCATGGTACATGATAAAATAGTCTAGCAACATTCAGTGTTTCCATTTGCACATCTGTGCAATGTGCAGTATCCATAGAATGATAATCAATCAAAAGATCAAAAATCACTAACTGCAGAGGAGGAAACAACAATTGTAAAAAAAAAACATAAATAGCTTAACTAGCTGGATGTTGCATTAAGCATTTTTTTCCATTTCTTTTTCATTTGCATTTTTCTCATTATCATCCATCATGTGCAATCCTAGTTCCTGAAATCACACACAGACTCAATTCAATTCAGACTAAATCAAAGTTGCATTTAAAATATCACTACTTTTAACAATAATATTTCTATTTTGTCATGTAAGAAGGATGCATTGAAAATGCATACCTTTCTGGAGGTCTTCATGATTAATCATGTTCCAGTATAGCTGCATTTTACAGAGATTATGTAAAAAAATTGTAAGAATCTAATGTTGCTTCTGCATGCAATCCACCAATATTTAAACATGTTCAGTGCTTGTTTATTCAGTGGTTCATCTGCAAAATCAGACCCATAGGATCTGTTTTACACACTAGTCCTAACTCCCCTAGGCTTTCATTATATTTCTAAATCTCATATAGCTAAGAGCCATGCAATTCAGATAAGTTAATTACCATGATCAGATAGAAAGAGAAAAATTCCATGATTTATTGTACCACATTGTAACTTTGTATTATGGCCAGCTGAGATATTAACCCCCCTTTAACCCTTACAAAGCTGTCATCTCCATGAAATCTGTATGCCCTTGACAATTGTAAGCTTGTCAACTCACACCCTCAAAGTTCAAGAATTATATAGTATTGCAGCAATAATGGTATGTAGTACTGTATGAATAAAAGATTAAAACTCAAAACAGTAAATATACAAGCATTGTTTCTACACTGTCTTCTTCCTCATTGCCTTTATCATCTCCTTTATTACTTCTTATTCATTTTGTCTTGCTATTAGCAATTGTAGAGTTAAGTGTTTCCCTCTTCCCCACCAATCCATATAGGTTAAATTTGTGTCCAATGTTAAAGTCTGTTAACTGGAAGTGATGGTGGCACGGTGGCGCAGTGGTTAGCACTACTGCCTCACACGCTGAGGACTCAAGTTCGATCCTGGCCCTGGGTCACTGTCTGCGTCGAGTTTGCACATTCTCCCCATGCTTGCGTGGTTCTCACCCCCACATCCCATAGATGTGCAGCCTCAGTGGATTGGCCACACTAAATTGCCCCTTAATTGGAAAAAAAGAATTGGGTGCTCTAAATTAACAAAAAGAACTGGTTATGAAATGCAATATCAAAATTAAATATATTAATGTTGTGTGGTGAAACCTTTTTTTCACCGTGCTCAATTGACTCTTGGAAAGAAAATGCTCATTGCATAGAAGAGCCAGCTGAAACAAAGGGAACTATTTTCAGCCTCACTACCGGGGAAGGTAAACTGACAAAACAAATTGTCCATCTATTTTGGAATCATAATAAAAATTGGTCTTCTTCAAAAATATGCAGGTGATCCACCCCTCCAATTTACTGCCAAGAGGTGAAGACAAAAGTTATGCCAATTTATCTCAACACCAAAATTGACAACCTAGCCACTATGTTTAGTGAAGGAAACAGATAAATATCACATTGAGCTACAGCAGTTAATGTGCCTTTATGAGACTGGGACTAAAATACATTGATTCAAAAGATCCTGTCAGCCAAGCTGATAGCATACTTTGTTATTAATGTTCAATTGCAACAGCAATTTAGGTTCTGCCATTGGTTTCACAAAGACGGCATCTCACTGCCTGACCCCCCCATTCAAATGCATTGAATATTGTGGCGTTCTAGTAATTGCACAGTGATATAAACTAAACTTGTCATAGAAAAAGTTAAGTCATTTCAAGTCTAAGTAATTTTTTTTTAAAGTGATGCTTCTTAATTATTGCAGGTCAACATTTCTGACACTGCAAATAAATATATAGTCTCATGCTTTCAGGTTTTAATAGTTGTGAGAGTTCTTTTAATCATTTATTCTTCAAAAAAATTACTTTCCGTCCTTTTTTCTCTTTAAATCCAACCTTTCTTTGTCTCTCTGTACCACATTTGATGATGAATTCGCCACTCTAATTTACACTTTCTTGTTCAGACCCTGCACTGTTAATTTCACAATCTTTCATACCGGTCGGTTAAGGTGGTACAAATTTGCTTGCCCAGTTCACTCAGCTCCCAGATAATTCCAGCTCTCAGCCCTGTAAGAGACACTAAACAATTTCCATCCTACATTTGCAGCAACGTACCATGCAAAATATAATTGAAAGTAAACAGGCATCATTAGTTGGCTTGCCATTGAAATTTTTGAGTCATTGTTATGATGGATTAGATGAAGCTCACACTGTGCTCTGTTACAACAATGAAAGCCTGAAATTGGTTTGTGTTCCCTTTTCCAGAACTTCTTTGATCAGCACCGACTCCATCAAAATGTTTGTTTGGTTGGGAATTTCAAGAAATGTGGAGGGAGCCAGGCTGAAAAAAACCCCACATAATCCATTTTAATTAAGTTATCAATTGTATTAAATTAGAATGCAAAGTAATTTTATATCAATATGGTATTAAAGGAAATGTTTTTTTAAAAATCCCTGCTAAGATGTATAATCTATTCTTCATAGTTTTGCATTACGTTTATAAAATTAAAAATGAAATAGAAATTACATTTTATGTGTTTATGTGTATTATGTTTAGCAGAGGGCTAAATCGCTGGCTTTGAAAGCAGACCAAGGCAGGCCAGCAACACGGTTCAATTCCCGTAACAGCCACCCCGAACAGGCGCTGGAATGTGGTGACTAGGGGCTTTTCACAGTAACTTCATTTGAAGCCTACTTGTGACAATAAGTGATTTTCATTTCATTTCATTTTCATTAAAAAGCGACCTAGAACAAAAATGAATTCATCTAAGTTGGTTGGGGTGCTCTGTGAGGGGTTGAGGACCTAAGGAGGTTTTTCTGCCCATTTAAAACTGGTGATGCAATAAATAATGAGCTTTTGTAATTGCAGATTTTAATTATTGAACAAACAGTCTGTTTGGGGCCCACACTTTTAGGGATAAGATCAACTACAATTCTGTCGCACAAAAAAACATTGTTTTTTTAAATTAATTTAAGAGTAACTAATTACTTTTTTTCAATTCGCGGGCAACTTAACGTGGCCAATCCACCTACCCTGTGCATTTTTGGGGTTGTGGGGGTGAGACCCATACAGATGTGGGAAGAATGTGCAAACTCCACACGGACAGTGACCCGGGATCGGGATCGAACCTGGGTCCTCGGTGCCATGAGGCAGCAGTGCTAACCACTGCGCCTCCGTGCCGCCCTGATAAGAAACAATGCTGAGATACATGGTGGCAACGGGAATTAGGCCTAACGTAAAATATAGATGAGAAATAGTTGGGGCCATTAGGTGAAAGCATATTAGGCTGATTAAAACAGCACTTTCAAGAGCAGCTGCGTGAAAATACCATTAAAAAATAAAGGGAAAATTCAGAAAAGATGACTTTCCATTCGAAAAACAGAATACATGACTATCCATTACTCAAATGCCAATCCACACATCCCAACAGAAAGTCAAACTAGAAAGCACATCAATAGAAAAGCTCACTTGGTTGAAAAAAATTGATGCATCTAATACTCAGGTATTTGTATCATAGCATTTTAAAAGGATTTAAGCGTCTGTCTAATTTCTCTAACTTCCCCCAATAGGATCAATGCTGATTGCCATTTATGAGAGGATTCATTGATTTGCCAGGCAGAAGTTGACAATCTAGTACTACAATCATGCTTTACTGTTACTTTTTTTTGTTCTATAAGTGCACATCCAAAAGGGAAAAAGCAGCACCTCAACAGTCTCCGGGCTGTCTACTGATGTCTGGTGTGCTAGCCTTCGCACTAGAGAAGTCGTAGTGTTTCCCAGTGGGAAGAGAGCTGCAGCTGACTTCACTTCCTTCCACTCCACACGTAAGGTAGTATCAACTGCCACTGTGAAAGACAGAATGCAACACTACATTCATCCAGGACATTGAGAGAGTAGATGTTTTAGCAAAGCTGAAATATACAACTAATTCTATTTTCGGGCTTCCCCAATTCTTCCGTTCTTGACCCAATTCCTGGGCCATTCGCCAACCCGCAGAAGTTCCAAATTCTAAGCTTTAAAACAGGTCAAATACATGCGCCTTTCCATAAAACTGAAGAAACCGGTGCTGTTTTTGTGTGTGTGTGTGTGTGTGGTTCCAGTCCTACTACTTCCTTATCAATTAATTCGAAGTATTTGAATCAATTTGTTTGTAAAACAAATGTAGATATCACAACATCCCCTCTGGCTTTTGTGCGCACACAGGTCGAAACAGCCCTGCTGACCTGCTCTCTCCGAAACACAATAGCGTGCTGAGATTGAGGGCAGGTTAGCACAATACTGGAACACGGCAAATGCAGGTTGCCAAGGAAACCCAATCGATTTGCAATTTTATTTGCAACTGCCACACGGGCGATGGTATGAAGGAAAAATGCTAACCCAGCGGGCAATCTCGGCATGCAAAGGCTCTGGGTACTCGCAATCTGGTCTAATTGGGATTTGGAGTGTGGGCACGCAACGTTAGAAACAGCACTTTCGGGGGCGCAAAATAGGTACATGTTTGGAATTGCGCAGGTAATATTTAATAATTAATCACGGGCTGTCAAGCTATTCCCCCGACACGCTGTTGACACTGCTGGCCTGATGTTTGCTTTTCCTGTCTGCATCGAAAATAGTAGGAGAGCAGTGCCCTGCTGGTAATGTTGTCATGTGAGGCAATCAACACGGTCCAATAAACACTGACTTTGTTATGAAATATATTTCTACAACTGGAAGCCTAAACAAACCAAACTCAATCTTAAACAGGTCAACCTACTAGCGTTGCACTTACCCCGTAGCCGAAATGCACAGGTCAGATACAGATTGTTTATGTTTCGAAGCCACCCCCCCCCCCCCCCCCCCCCCACCACCACCACCCCTCCTCCTTGGCTATTGCTAGTTAGCAAAGTGTCAGTTAAAGATATGGCTGAGTGAGTATCACACCGTGATGATGATTTCAGCATGTATCCAGTAGTTATCCATCTGAACCGTCTCTGTTCACACAAATAAAATCACCGCTGGTCCAGTCTACAGTGAATATAGAGGAACACACTGTAAATCAAATACAAGAAGGCCAGTGTTTTTCAAGCGAATCAACTGGTCTGATTGCAATAGAAATATTATGGCAACACTGTGCAGTGTTGGAAAAGCCTACTCAATTCAAATGAAAATTCTCCGCTCTGTTACTCCTGACTAGATTTATTCGCTCTGTCCTGCAGGTACACAATTTGCACACAGATACAGTCGTTTTCTCAAAGTATCCTGTACCAGGGAATTAGGGCTAAAACCACATTGGCGGAATTCAGAGAGTGAGAAGCAAATTTTGGAATTGATGTCCTGAAGAAACTTTTTTCACTCAGAGCCAGAAATGTTTTGAACAATCTGCCAACCCAGGTACCAGAGACAACAAATGAAGTTGCCCAGAGGTAATTGCTCTCCATACTGGGAAGAGTTGAAGAGAATGGCCTCCCTGACCTCTTCTGAGCTTTGATTTTTCCTGATTTCTTAAACAGTACTAATCTGTCAGTAGCTCAAACAAAGAAACGCGCCCTTCTGTTGGCAGGGCCGACATACATGTCCTATTCTAATCCAAGTTGAATTAGAAAATTAAGCAGGAAAAGCACAGGGACGTTATTTGTGCAAATGTATGCAATGAATAATGCCTTGCCTGCCCTTTCCTTCTCGCGCTGCTCAATCCTATTTTAGCGACATGTGCATCATTTTTCCTCACAATCAAAATTGTCCTTTCAGCAAATCTTTCATGAAGAGTTTTGAGCTTCAGCGGTGCAGCCAACCCTTACAGCAACAAGGCATACAATTTATACAGCCAGATCAACAAGTCACCTCAACCAGAGTCTCTCTCTCTACACTTTCCTCAGCCAAATGTCTCAGGCAGGTTGGTGTTCCTCAAGAGCCCCTATTAAACAGGCGGGTTCAGCAGACCTCAACATTACACCGTTTGGCTGCACCAAACCTCTGCACAGCTCGACTGAAAAATCAGATGGATGTGGTAGGGAGCGGGCGACTCCTACAAGACGTGTGTTTCCAAATCGATTCAATGCAGCCGTTTGTACAATTTGGTTTTATTCACACACAAAAAATAAGGGAAGTGGGGGGGGGGGGGGGGGGGGGGGGGGGAGTGGAATCTACGAAGGAAATAGCTGGAGGTGGACATTTATTGGTGACAAAAGCTAAACAGCCACCCGCGTGAAGCCCATTCGCTCTTAATTCAGCACCACTGGCTTCTCCGAAATCACAGATCCGTCCGTGCCATATTTTCATTAAAAGTGGGCGCCTCAATAACAATGTCCCTGGTTTCATCCGTTGCCCGTATTCTTAATAAAACTGCAATCCTCATAATGAGGCAAAACAAAACACATGCAAGCAACGCATTCAAAGTATTCCCCCAGGATCTTTATCAGCTAACAAATAAAGGACGGAAGAAAAAAAAACCTCCCGGTGGGAAAGATAGAGTGCTTCCAGTGTAACGGTGGCAGCAGTTTTCATGGTAACAGTATTATTTATTGAAGTCAATTCTTAATGCTCTCTGGAGAGAAAATGGCCGCGTACTACTGCCCCTAGTATTTGACGATTAAATCATAATTATATGTGCAGAGTGTGAGGAAAGTCTGGTACACTTGACACTTAGTGCTCGGCTGGCTATTTGCAATCCACAGTACATCAGCCCACAGCCAAAAACCAAGATTGCATAATATGGATGGATGGATCAAAATTGTATTAAACTGGTCTAACTTGTTATAAATTACATTTCAATACAAAAAACATGGAAAGCTACGCCATCTATTCTGGTAGGTGTCAGGTTCTCTGCAGAGAATAGTCTGGACAACTCTTCAATGCTGCCATTTGCCGATTGTAAAACGTCTTTTTAATGCATTTCTGAGAAGTTGCTCGATGCAGCCTCGCCAAGGCAGAGTGGCTCTCGAACTAACGCAGAGCTGCTGGCCCTGCGGTGAGATTGCTGCCTCCGATCATTGTTCAATCGTCATACATTTTATACTCGGAAATGTGTGGCAGGGTGAAGGGTGAATGGGGGCATTCAATGAAAAAGAAACGGCGGCTTCGGAACGAGCCACGCCCAAAGGAAAGATGTCGGTCGCCCTGTCTGGTTTAGCTGACATTTCCCATTTCATTTATCGAACCGATGGCTCTGCAAAGTTCATTCCACCGTCCCATCTAATTCCGTCAAGTCCAGTGCCCTCTGACTGAATCCACAGGCGCCAGTGTTGACTGGGGCTCACAATACATTGTCCACAGCCCCACACATACATTGCTTTCTGAAGAAAGCAAGTGTAAATGCAATCTTGGCACTTGAAATACGGTTTACCTGCTAAGATCATCTCATCATGTTAGGTGACATGCTGCTTTGAAACTGTAAGGGATGTCCAAACTATTGGTGGCACTGGTTTTACTCCCCCTTCTGTCTGAGAACTGCTTTTGTGATTAACATTCACTTGCGTGTTGACAATTCCCAGTCAAAGGTCTGAGTTGTACCCTCTTTAGCTATCCAAAACAGCCGACATCCCGCCAACCCTCCAACCAAACTCAGAGGCGGAGTAGGGTCTGAAGACCTTCCCTGGCTATCCAGTGGCTGAATGTGAAGCGGGCATTTTAACATTTAGGGTCCAGTTAGGGCCACCCGGTTGTTGAGAAACGCCACCTTAAAAACTATCGATTTGGACAAATTGTTTCAAAGATGGTTGAACCAGTAAAAACAATCTGACCCGATGACGTGAAGTCCACTGGGCAGAAAAAGGCTGCAGGGGCTAGGAGTAAGTGTTGTTACTTTGCTGACGGAGAGCATAGTTGCATACCGAGTGATTCCGTACAAAGCAAGGCTTAGAGCAAGGCTGGACTAATATATGACACACTTGGATTCACGCAGTTAAGGAGAAGTGTGATTGCTTCATAACATAGATAACGGAGAAGGAACAATCTAATGCATATGCATGGAAGCTTACATCCAGCCGTGCCCATGAATAGCCTTTGCTGGAGAACATTAAACCTGCAGAAGAGGTCCACTGAAAACTGCAATTCACCCTGCAAAGCTGCTGCCTCGCAGAAAGACTAACGACAGTCTACACACAGCCAGAGTACCGCCTTAGAGGCAGCAAACCCTGTTCTGTCCACAATAAGAAAGCAAAGCTTACCAATAGTTGTCTTGGAGCCTATACACCCCATAATCGGCGTTTTTTAGGTGAAAATTTAACCCTGGTTCCAGACTGGAATCATTTCCACAGTACCTCATGGAAATTGAAGTCGTGGGGGTGTATGTGAACACTGAAAAGCTTTCCCCGGTAATGAGTGTCTTACAGAGTGGCAGTGAGATGTGGATTGCCTCCTGGCTGCCTGGACCTGCTCTTCTGGGCTCTCTCACTCCAGCTCTGCCTCTTGAACAGTCGCCCCGGCACGTAGCAAACGCCACTTTACGTAGCGTGCGGCGAACTCTGAATTAGCCGAGGCTGTCAGCGTGATCCTTTATGGACTATGGGGATGAGGAGGCGGGGGATCTCCGCCTCCGCATCTCCTTGTTATTGGACAGAGCGGCGGCTGACGGTCCCTCTGGGCAGCCTGCTGACAGTACACAGCTCAAGCCGGACTAGCGATGCAGCAGCGCACCCAGCTACACACTGCTGCTGTAAACTCCCACATCTTCCCGTCTAAATAATAGCACAGCGCCCGTGGTTTGTGTGAGTTTGGGGTGTGGAGCAGTTTGTACTTCCATGTCTCTCATTAAATTGAGGTGCAAAGTTCAGTGGGATTTTTTGCAGTGATTGAAAGAGCGAGTTGTCCTGTCCTTTTTAGAAGGAACCTTTAGCTCAAAGTCTCAGTGCTCGCTCGGTTTGATTGTTTTTTTCTAATGGTTGTTTTCTCACGCTTACACCAGCTCAAGTTGCTGTCGGGCACAAATCCAATGAACAGGGATCTCAGTGACCTTTAATGTTTACACAGCTGGCAAAATAAACTATTCAACGTCGCTACAATTTGGAAATACGATCAGCAGCATTAATCCAGATGCGGTTAGTGAAATTGCATTTCCCACCGCTCTAATTCCTGCTCAGATCCCCTTATGGGTGGGTTTGGGGAGCATTACCTTGGGGTGCACCGCCATCCAAACCGGTTCGCATCCCGGCCCCGCAAAAATTGCAATAATCTCCAACCACCCCAATTGGTGGCTGAGGAAGGAGCAGTGCTCCGAAAGCTCGTGTTTGAAACAAACCTGTTGGACTTTAACCTAGTGTTGTAAGACTTATTACTGTGCTCACCCCAGTCCAACGCCGGCATCTCCACATCACAATATAACCATATGACGGTATGTACACGTTTTAATTAGGTTTCTTGCTTTACACGCGTTAATTTAACAGGTTTTAAATATATAAATTTTATACATTTATATTAACCCAGTTTTTTTTTCCATGTACAACACATTTTGACGTTGCAAACATTAACTTGCTGGCTACCAGCAATTTAAAAGGTTCAAAGAGTGGAACATATGACAGGTTGACCAACACTCCGAAGGGTCAGAGACCCACGTTTACGTTGTCAAGAAAGGGATTATCACTGACCTCTTGTAAAGGAGTTTGCATGTGAAAGGAAATGGAAGATGGAACGAAAAAACAATTCTCTAATGATCATCGGCTGTGACTGCATGACTTTTCTCAATCCCATTGCAAAAGTGTACGAAACTTTAATATTCAGAAACTGCCAAAATCTCAATTTCTAGATAACCCTGTCGTATCCAACTTCTGCACTTCAGAGATGTGCTCTCACATATAGCATGTACACGAGGGTTAGATCAGATAGGATTATTCAGTTCTGTTTAGCATGTACACAAGGTTTAGATCAGAGAGGATTATTCCGTTCTGTTTAGCATGCACACAAGGTTTAGATCAGAGAGGATTATTCAATTCTGTTTAGCATGTACACAAGATTTAGATCGGAGAGGATTGATTATTCAGTTCTGTTTCGCATGTACACAAGGTTTAGATCAGAGAGGATTATTCAGTTCTGTTTAGCACGTACACAAGAGTTGAATCAGAGAGCACTTTTCAGTTCTGTTTAGAATGTACACAAGGGTTAGATCAGAGAGGATTATTCAGTTCTGTTTAGCATTGCCATGAGACTGTCACTTTAAGAAATGGTTAGCTGCTCATGTTACTGCAGTGATGTCAAGAGTGTGGATGGAGCTGAGCTCTGGTTCTACTTTTTAGTTTCACTTTGAGAAAAGCTTGGGTGTGTCTGTCTTTTTGGTTTGGTTTTTTCAGTGTGTTGCAGCTGAAGTCAGCCAAAGCGACTGTATTGTTGAGCTCTCTGCCATGAAGGACTATCTCTTAATCATTTGGTGACTTCAGAATTCTGAATGTTTTCAGTATTGAATGTAAACTTCATGTGCTTCTGTTTAAAGGTTTGTTAAGTCTTTTGGATGTTAAAAAGGCAGCTTAAAGGATTACTTAGTGTTGTATTCTTTGGGGGTTATCTTTGAATTAATGGTTGCTCAGATATTCACTGTTTATTTTACAATTGAGTTTATAGAATAAACATTGTTTTGTTTTTTAAAATACTGGTCCATTCCTGCTGTACCATACCTGTAGAGTGAGTCGTGTGCTCCCCATACCACAATCTATTAAAAGTTGTGGGTCAGGTGAACTCCATGATACACTTTGGGATTCTCTAAACCCTGATCCATAACAGCATGTACACAAGGGTTAGATCAGAGAGGGCGATTCAGTTCTGTTTAGCATGTACACAAGGGTTAGATCAGAGAGGGTTATTCAGTTCACTTGACAACGATGCTAGATCTGCACTTTACCCTGCAAACTGAATAGAACAAAGATGACATTGGGTTTGCCTTTTTGTAGCCTCATCTCCATTGTTACGTGATTTCTAAAAAATATATCAAATTTAGCTGCATTGTTTTGGGTTCCGGTAGTTCCTGCTCTTACTGATTGTTTCTGAATGTCAGACATTCAATTTATTATTTGCCACTACGACACCATACTCTCAGTGAGGCTTGATTTCCGTACACCTGCCATTTCAGCCCAATTTCTGAGATTGGAGCATTTATTTACTTTGGACGGATGCCGAAGCCACTTATGAGACAGCTGCTGCACCTGCCTCAGGCATGGAAACTCCTCACCACACCTCTCTGTAGGGTAAGTGGGCTGGCTATGTCACCAGGGGATTTCAGAAGGATGCCTAGTTTTTAAAAAGAGTGATGGTTTACAGTAGGAAAACGGATGATTGTATGCATCCATCCCCCTTAGGCAGCCCTTACACCCAGTATTGCTAGGACGCTCATGGTGGGGAAACATGGTTTGACTTTTTGCTTTCATTTCTGGGGAATATTATCTCCCAGCCCTCAAATGTAATGCAAACTCTGATGAGCAAAGTGGTAGGAACCCAACGTAAGTGAGGATTGCTCCAATTTCCATCCAGATTGTTCTGTTTCTATGACGTAACAAATCCAGGGCATTCTACTGTTCTCCAGAAAGTGGATACTGCAACCCATGAGAGAACACCTGTCAACATATGCAATTTGTTTTTCGCTTCACTTCAATGACCATGTTCTCTCTCCTCTCCTTAAGGCATTAACCCTTCAAAATACCGCTCCACATTTATCCATTAGCATCTGGTACCTTCCCCAAGTAGCAACTCTTTCCATTTTTCTCCTTCCTGACCCAGGGCACAATGCCCTTATAGCACTCCAGGTAAAGTCACCGAATGCAGCATATTTGAGGAATCTCTTGATCTCCTTGTTGGAAGGGTGTGGACATGTGGGATGGTCACGGTTATGCAGGGTCCCTGTCCTTTTATCATTCTACTTAAATATCCATTGCATTTTCAGGGAATACATAATACAGCATGCAAATGGGAAAACATGCAACTTATCTCTCATTATTTGTGCCATTGCGACATGAATACAAAGAATGCCATGCAATCAATTGTGGTTACCGAGTTATTTGAGGATAGAATAAGTTTTTTTTTGATTGCTCGGACAAGTAGCAGGTCCATTTGTGACACCAAATAAGTTATCCTTTGTGTTAAGCTCCGATGGTAACTAACTACACAGTAATAACTAGGAAGCAAGTCATGACTTCTTCAACTCCAAGTTTATTGTGTTCAGTCATCAGTTGTCTATCTACAAAATAGTGCCACTTGTATCCCTTTATCTCTTGGTGCAGCCTATTAAACAATAAGTGTAATCTATTAAACCATTAAAATCCTAGTTCAAATGTAAATACTGGAAGCATTACCTCTTTTCTAAATGATTTCCCCATCTTTAAAAAAATCTTTATTTTTGGCATAAGTTATAATATACCATGACACAAATGTATATTTATAATTTTTCTTCAGCAATAAATGCTTCCTATTCCCTCTCTTTTTTCTTTCATTCACATGTCTCTTATAGGAAAATATGCCCCTCTCTAATGATTTCTAATAACTTCTATGAGCTAACCCCTCTTTTCGTCAGACAGTCAGATAATTGGTCACTGCTATCAACCTATGTGAACTTGTTACTCTCCCTGTTCTCAAGCATCTGTTTCGGGCTCACTATGTCAATCAGTAATCTCTTCTCATTAATATATTGTGTAGAGTGGACATTCTCCCAAAGGGATTTATTGTCTAAGTGACACTCTATAGATTCTGTTCCTGAGAACCCTATTCCATTCAAAATTTCAGACAGGATCCTGGATATAGAAAATGCCATATTGACTGTCTCCACTCAGGCAAGTGACTCGCTGCCAATATACATTTTTACCACTCTTTGCATCTTTTTAGTTTCCCACACCAAAGGGCGGCCTTTACCTTTCTCCCCCATGAGAAAAACTATATATCCTCCTGCACTTGAAAAGCCATCACAGAGATTAGCATAACATGAGTCACTATAAACAATAATAATAATAGCTTATTGTCACCAGTAGGCTTCAATGAAGTTACTGTGAAAAGCCCCTAGTCACCACATTCCGGTGCCTGTTCGGGGTGGACAGTACAGGAGTTGAACCCACGCTGCTGGCCTTGTTCTGCATTACTAGCCAGCTGTTTAGCCCAGTGTGCTAAACCAGCCCCAATCAGTTTCAGTTGTTTAATATCGTCTAACAATGGGAATTTCAAAACACAATTTTCCCATTTTAATTTTGCCAATGTTTTGTTTGCTCGAACAATTTCTTCAACTTTGGGACTGTTTATTTTAGTGCTTAAGTCTAAAACGTCAAAACTGGTGTCTGGTCTTGTTTGTCTAGCTGACCAATTTAGCTGCCCAATTGAAATTCAGAATTCCTCTTTTTCCATTTCTGAAGCCGCCGTATCCTTTTGTCAGCCCCACCACGAGAAATTGCTGTGTGGTTAATATTTTCCAAATTAGGCTGCTAATGTTGAGTGACATACGAACCATTCTTCCTGATTTCTAACCCAGTGTATTTGAACGCACCAGAGGCCTAACGTCCAAACTCGAACTCCGTTCTAAGCCCGTTAATAACAGTACTTTCAAATTTGGTACTACAACCCCACCAGAAAATGATCTACGTGCATCATGAAAGTTTCCCTCCATGGTGCCAATAAAATACTACAGGTTTTGCAACTTTAACAAAACCGACCTCACTGAGAAATGCCAAACTCTGGAGGCGACATTCAATCCTTAAACGCATTTATTTAACTTCCAGAATACCCTTTCGATGCCTCTCTCAGAGGATGAAGGAAAAATTATCTTTTAAGCTGATGTCCCTATTAGAAAGCAATTTCAATGTCTATCGACATGCACTTGTAGCTGACAGAGCCAAAAAGGTCTTCAAAGTAATCTTTCCTGCCATCGGTAAATCTACCCTTACATTTTGGTCACTCAGGTTTTCCTCAAAACTTTGTTCCACCAACCTGGCTATGGCCTTATAATTTCCCTCAAGAAGCACCTTTTCCCTGCATATCCATCTATGAGATATAACTTGTTACCTGCTATCTGGGTCCTCCGAGTACACCCCAAATTCTTTCCAGTTCTTGCTGTTTTGCATCTTTTATCAATTTTTCATCTAATTTGTTGGAAGCCACCAAGACTTTTCGATCATATGGGCTTCTGCTCCTTGCAGCATTCCTAATCTGCACGATATTTCTTGACGTTGTTAAGTTGCGCCGTCAGCCTGCCTTATATCTTGTTCCAGGAGACGGCTACTGTGTGATCTCCCCTTCTTATTAGGAGGTGTTCTTTCAATAGTTCTTGATCTCTTCCTATGTGCATGTCACTGCCAGGCCTACTGTCCGAACTGACACTATGTTTCTGTGCTCTATATTTTTGTGCTTCCTGTTCCCAATCCATGGGCCTAACCCCCTTCCCTTTATCTGTACAGTTTTTGTACTCTCTGATGGCCTTTCCTGCTCTACCAATGATAGTATCTCACTCTAGGGCAGTGTCCTTTGGGTCAAATAGCCACACCTGTTTTGTCAGAATAACTCTGTCCCTCTTCAGATACCCTGCCAATTTCGCGATCTGGTCCTCATAATTCTGTAAATATGTGCATGAGAAGTACTCAGTTCCTCAGCATGTTCAATAACCCCTTTTAAATCTGCAAACTTGTCACCAGTGCTCTCCAATCTTGACAAATGCACCTGAACAGTCTGGTTTACATGCTGCAAAATGATTGTTTTATGGGCAGCACGGTGGCGCAGTGGTTATTGCTGCTGCCTCATGGCGCATAGGTCCCAGGTTCGATCCCTGCTCTGGGTCACTGTCCGTGTGGAGTTTGCACATTCTCCCTGTGTTTGTGTGGGTTTCACCCCCACAATCTCAAATATGTGCCGGTTAGGTGGATTGGCCACGCTAAATTGCTCCTTAATTGGAAAAAATGAATTGGGTACTCTAAATTTATAATAAAATAATGATTGTTTTACCACCTATACCTAGAACCTTTCCTGGACCTTTCCACTTGTTACATCCATCTCTTTTATAGTATACCATATGACCCTGTTTAAAAATTGTTTCCAATGGCTGTATATTGTGCCTCAAAGCTGTTCGAATACTTTGAGATTTTTGCTTTAAGGAATGCCTTTCTGCCTGCATGAACTGCATTCAAAAGCTCAGAAAAGGTTGAAGCTGATTGTAGCCCCCTCCTCGGCTGGAGGATGACCATTCATGACTGAAGGAATTTGGGGATTTCTCCCAAAACACAACTGATATAGACTGTAGCCCCCAGCATCTGTAGTGAATTCTTTGCATAGACAGCCCACGATAAAGCTGCAGCAAATTTACAATTTGGCCTATCTGCCAAAATTGTACGAAACATTTCACCTATCACAGCATGATTCCTCTCACACAATCCATTACTAAATGGGCTTTCTTCAGTTGTATTCGTAACAATTCATGTTCTCACACATATCCCAAAGTTCAACATTAGCAAATTACTCCCCTCATTACCAGTGAGGCACTTTGACGGTGGCCCAAGTCCGGTCCCTATCCATCTTTCCATAATCTGTTCTAGAAGTATTTTCTTTTCTTTATTATGTCTAATCATCGACTGAAGAGACCTCATTGCCAAGTCCATAATGTGTAAAATGAAAATGTTCTTTTCTTTATCCCTCACCTCAAGATCCATAGCCGCAACTTAGTTAAAATCTCTCGCTAAGGGCATACTCACTGTGGGTCGCGATGGTGTTCTTCTATATTTCTTACATGTATCACACCTATCGCTGATTTCTCCGATAAGTTTAAAAAAATATATTTTTATTCTCCTTTTGCACATTTTCTGCCAAATTTACACCCACCAACAAGCTACAGGAACGAATACAATGTCAATCCCCACATCAATAACAACGATCCCATCCTCCCACCAACCCCCAAACAACTGCCCGCATGTTAACATAAACAAATAACAAAAAGGAATCAGGAATCACCCATAGTCACCATTAACCCTCTCCCCCCAGTCCTCTCAACCACCCCCCCCCCCCTCCCCCCCCAGTGTTCAATGTTATCCAATTCTTGAAAGTGCACCATGAATTGTAGAACCCCTCCATCTTTCCCCTCAGTTCAAACTTAATCTTCTCAAGAGTTAAGAATTCCAGCAGGTCTACCCGCCACACCAGGGCACAGGGTGGAGAGGCTGCTCTCCATCCCATCAGGATCCACCTTCGGTGATCAACGAGGCAAAGGCTACAACATCTGCCTCCGCACCCGTTTCCAACTCTGGCTGGTCCAACACCCCGAATATAGCCTCCCGAGGGCCCGGGTCCAGTTTCACGTGCACCACTTTAGAAATTACCCTAAAAACCTCCTTCCAGTAATTCTCCAGCTTTAGACAGGACCAAAACATATGAACGTGATTAGCCCCCCCCCCCCCCCCCCCCCCCCCCCCCCGGCAACGTTCACACACATCTTCTACCCCCTCAAAGAGCCGGCTCATCCTCACCCTTGTGAGGTGTGCTCGATATACCACCTTCAGCTGTATCAGCCCCTACCTCGCGCACAAGGTGGAGGCATTCACTCTCCGGAGCACCTCACACCATAACCCCTCCTCCATACCCTCTCCCACCTATTCCTCCCACTTTGCTTTGATCCCTTCCAGTGGTGCCTTCTGCTCTTCCAAAATAGCCCCACAAACCACGGGCACCACCCCCTTCTCCAGTCCCCCTGTCATCAGCATCTCCTGCAGCAATGTGGAGCAACAGCACCTCCTCCAGCAATGTGGAGGATCTCTTCTATAAGTTTGATATCTTCTTTATCTCTTATACCCCCATCCCTGAGCAAAATGTTTTATCTTTGGGAAGATGGATGGGCAAATTGCCGATGCATCTTTAACACAATCAACTTTATGTTTTCTAGGCTCCTGTTGTCTGATGCTAACAGTACTTCCTTGATTTCTTTTCAAGAAAAATTAGGATTCATTAACGGGATACAATAGTGTTCAGACTGTGTAAATTGTAACTCCACAGTGTTTAAAAATATGGTGGCCTTGTCGTTTTTCATGTCAAGTTTCATATGTGCTTTCTTTGTGAATGATAAAGGTATTTCACTGGATGCAACATACGTGTTAATAAAACGATTCCTTCCGCCGATTTTACGTGTAGAAGGTGCTGTCTGCTATGTACACCCTGACTGTCACTACAGTTGTCACCAGTGGAAAGAGGCGGAGTGCTGATGCCTCATGTGTTTTATAGTTGGAAGCCCCCCTCCGGTGTTCTGTCTAGTGATTGGTTGTGTTCTGTCCTGTATGTTGATTGGCTCACCTGGGTATCTGTCACTGCCTGCTTTTACCTCATGATGTGCATGGGTGCATATTATGACATAAATAACAGGCTTCCCAAATCCCATCCGAGTGAGGAGCTGCCACCATTACCTACATGCTCACTGGCATAGTCAACTGACACAGCCAGATAGAATATGCACTCCCTAATGAATAACCGATATTTGCCTCAAAAATTCAGAACTTGCTGGACAGTAATTTGGTTTTCCAAATGCCCAAATAAAAGAGTAGAGATAAACCTGCTCTCGGAATCATACTTATCAAGGATTATTCAATTTCAGTAAAATATTCGTGCCACAATTGTTTGATTTGCGTTCGGAGATTGTTTACATTTCATTAGGCTAATAGAATAAGAGCCTCTAACGGAAATCTTCACTGCAAACCAGTGAGAAGCAATTAATGAATTGACAGCTGAGAATACCTTGTTCTGTTAAATTAGGACCTGTTCATGACAATCATCGCAGATGTGCTATTAATTAACATTTAAGCGGGATAGTCATAGGTTTTAAAACAACACTCTCCATTAAGGTTGTAAGCAGAAGGCACATTCACCAGTTTAATGCCTCTTATGGCAACTTCACTTTCATGAATTTAGGTAATTTCACATTTGAGGATTTTTAACATCCTACTGTGCTATAATAGTAAGGAGGTTTAAAAATAAATGAAGTTTGTGCTGTTTGCATTTGCACTGATAGATACTACAGCATTGCAGTGTGGTGTTAATAATGCGATGATGCCGTTCCTGTTGAGTTGATCCTATCCTAATATTGGTTCCAGCAGTTTTATTTATGCTGTCAAGCAAATTTCAAACCATTCAGTCATATGTTGATATTCTACAAATGGAATACCTTTACTCATGTGCCCGTGCACACTACCTATTCAAACCAAGTGTTTGATTACTCTAATGGCAGTAAATGGCATTCAAGAAACATTATAACAGTACATGTGTGAATGAGGTTGGAATTTAGATTGGGTATTAAAAGCAAGAGAAAATCATCTTCTCCGTGCAAGAAATGGATTTCATCAATGTCATTTGATACTGCTGAGCGATAGATCAGCACTGCTCAGAGAGTAAATGGCAACTCAGAAACACACATTGCCATGAGAGAATCAATGATCTTAAAAGAGTTGAGAGGGTTAAATGGGAACACACCAGAAAGATCAAGCCATATCATCTGGCTACCAAGAAAATCATTGACAAGGCAAGGCCCTATTTATGGTCATGTAGTCCTTTACAGCACAGAAGAAGGCCATTCAGCTCACCACGTCCATGCCATCTATCTGTGGAACAAAGAAGTCAGTCCCATTTCTCCATTCCAACCCTGTCGCCCTGAAAATGTATTTCTTACAAACTCCATTCCAATTTTCTTTTGAAATCATCAATTGTTTCCACTTCCACCACCCTTTCAGGTAGTAAATTCCAGGTCCACCGCTTGGTAAAAGAGTTCTTTGAACCATTCCCGGCTACATCTCTTGCACAAAACCTTAAATCTTGTACCAGCATATAATGGGAACAGGTTTTCCTTGCCTACCTTATTCAAACCCGGCATAATCTTTCTTCACCATTCTATGGCCGCCTCAACTCCACGTTCCTGAGTGACGCCATAACACTCGGTCCTCATCATGCCTCGCCTCCGTCTGCTTTGTAACAAAGAGAGTAACTTCAGCTTTTCAAACTTATACTGTAACTAAAATCCTACATTTCAGGAACCAGTCTGGTAAATCGATTCTGCATCCTAACTCCTTCATAGAGGTTGCAGATTTGATGAAGGAATAAATGTGATGTATAAATTTGCCCATGATAAATATTTTTTCACATTTTAAAATTTATTCCTTTGTGTTGGATGATGACATGCAGTAAAATATGGAGAAAGTTAATTTGAGACATAACTGGAAACCTCTTGGAGCGGAATTCTCCCAAGCCCCGGTTGGCATGATCGATGGTGTGCATGAGGTGTAGAATATGGTGGGAGGCCCAGAAATTGATTTCATGCTGGCATCAATTAACAGCGGGATTCTCCGCTGGTGTCCGCCATAGTGAGTGGGCAACATACCAGAGGCCAGCGTGAAACTAATTTGCATCACACACCCCCCCCCCCCCCCCCCCCCCCTGCCCCCCCCCCCCCCCCCCTCTCCCCCTCCCAAATCTTAATGATGCTGACAGAAAAACACGCTGACTCAAAAAATGTTTGGAGTATGTTGTGGAGTGGAGATGTCAGGACTCGCTTTAATAATGCCTGGAACTGCCTCCAGAATAGAAGATGGAGGCCGCCCACAACTCTGGAGCTTGGAGCACCACAGCAGTGGGTAGGGCGAGCATGTACAAGTGGAACTTCCAAATTTGATGTCCGGAAGGGAGTCCAACCTCCAGCCTCAGAATGGTCCCAGAGATCCATCTTCATTTTCAGGAGGTCCACCTTTCTTCAATAGTGTGTCAGTATGTTGGGTGTTCTTCATTATGGTGCCTGGATAGGACAGCAGACTACGCACCATCAGGCCTGCCCCGCCCTTGAATACATTGCAAAGTACCCTGCTACATAATTAATGAGGTCAGGGCTGGAAGGTTTTCCCCCTTGTCTCCGCAAAGGGAAACACTCCACATTCCCATTCCTGACCCGCCACGGGACTGAGTCCTAAAATGGGAGAATCCCACTATTTAGCAATGGAGAGGATGTGGAAACTTCACTTAAGGTTAAAGGAGATAGCAAGGCTAAGGTTGTCGCTAGATATAGAAGTGGCCAGGTGTTGGCCATTCCATACTCACACCTAACAGCTAGATCACATCAGAAGACACCATTCATCAATCTGGCTTATTTTACATCACAGTTGCTTCTGTGCAGTTTTAAAGTGACAAATGATGCAATTATGAGTATAACATTGATAAAAATAGTTGCTAATTTTAGCTACTTTTACACTGTGCACCATGGGAGGATGATACATCCCTACACTGACTGTACAAGCTCGATTGTAAATTAATCCTGAGACAAATCCAGATAATTAAAAGATGTCCAATATTGCCACCAACTTACTTACAGGTGCCACCTGCAATTTGTCGGTTCAACAACCATTCTATGCCTGTAAATAAGAAAAGCTAAAGTTCAATTTCTAGGGGATTTGAAGATGGAGCCTAAAGTAGTGTGTGAACATTCAATGCACGTAGGAATTCTATCTGAAACATGGGAAGGCAATGACGTAAGTCTGTCTTTGATATTCTTACACGAACCAACTGCGACTCTTAACACAAATGGTATAATATTGGAATGTGGAGTGTTACTTGCATTGAAAAAGACCACTCTAATTAATTGCCTGTTATTAGTAGTAAACCTTTAATGGTGGTGTTTTAAATCCACATCAAAAAACACGACTGTCTTTTTAACCTGCCTGAAAGAGCATTTGAAGTCCATTGGCTCTGAGTCAACATTAAGCTACTGAAGCCCAGAAAGTAGGCTCAAGGAAATGTATAACTTTTAAAATTAATCAATTAAAACTGCGGACACTACTGTTCCTCTTTTCACAGATCAACAAATATTGTTATGAAACCCATCCAAGAAAGTGTTAGCTTACAATTCAGCATTGTTATAATATATGTCTAATTAAAAATTATGTACATGTTATGATGTGGAATGATTTTGATTTTGTTCCACCTATTAAGCAATTGTTATATTAATTGCTTTACAGTGACACTGGCAAAACTATCACCATTAGGCAATCTGTACTGATTGGAAAAGTTACCACACCTCCTGAGGCCGATTACATTAAATACACTGGGACTGAAGATCACTTGCAGTAAAATTAATCACGATTTAGTTCACAAGGAAAGGATGTACAGTTTACAACAAAATTATGTCACAGTAGTGCCCCCTATGGAGTTAAAGTTGTCATCACTTAAGACATTTATTTAAATGGCTCAGTGCTTGAGGTCAAGACTATTTAAAAAAATTTCAATGTACACTTCCCTAAGCAATAGTGAACGTTTACGACACCTTTGACTATTTTAAGTAAAAGTTATGCCGGTGTTGTCAATAAAGATGTGCAAAGTCAACATTGTCACAAAAAAAGGAATGCTTCCCCAAGGGTAAAATTACTTCCATTTGCTCCCCTTAGTGGCTCAGAGGCCACAAGATTTTTTTAAATCAAGATCTCTTTTGTTCTCCTTTAGTTGGTAAAGAACAATCATTTCAAATGGAGATAATCAATCTCCTCCCGGATTCATTACATTTGCCTGGACAGGGTCTTTTAAAAAAAATTCAATCCTGGATGTCGCTGCCATTTGTTGCCTATTCCTATTTGTCCCGGATAAGGTGGAGGTGCGGTGTCCTTTGTTTTTAAATATACTTTATTCATAAAATTTATAAAAATAAATTACACAACAGTTCAAAGTTGGCTTTACAAAAGTGGCACTCACTACACCTACAATTACTGCTTACATTTACAATATTCGTTCCGTGTCAACTGTACAGCTCAAGGGGATTTTACACAGTTTCCAACCCCTTAATGTACGCTGGTGGGAGGATCTCAGATGGTGGTCTTGCCCCCATTGCACCTTTGTGACAGCTGCCCCAAGCTTTAGTATGTCTTTCAGCATGTAATCCTGCTGTTTGGAATGCTTCAGTCTACAATACTTGCTCACCAACAACTGTTTGCACTGTTACAAGTTTGAAGCAGAACAAAGAGCGTCTTTCCCGATTTGTTGGTCCTCCAGCACCTGTTGACATTTATCTCAGTGTGAGTCATAGAGCACAAAACCCTTCCATGTGGAGCTGCTCAGGTGGAACCTCAACAAAACCACTGCATTTCCTTCAAAACCTGCTTTGTATACTTCCGGAGGAGATTGGCAATGGTTTCTTCCTCACTGCGACCACCTCAAGAGTAGCAAAGTGGGTGAGACTCCTGGCCTGTCGGGTGGATCTGATGGGGAGGGCCCATTTCACCACCAGCTATGCTACATCTTGGTGCTTCTTTGAAAGTTTTGCCGATGAGGCATTCTACTAAATGACTTTGCCAGTCTGCTCAGGGAACCATCCGACAGGATCAGTCATCTTTTTCGGCAGGGCCTCTAGGGTATTGTGTGCAGACCTCTGCCTGATGGACATGTGGTCAAAGATGTTTTTCTGAATAAACTTTTCCATGAGGGTAATGCGTGGCCCAACTGAATAGAGCATTCTTTGGCAGTGTGGCCAGACCCATACTTCACAATATCAGGGACGGGTAGAAGGTCAGCATGTAGTGACACTTGCTTTTGCATATTCAGGATCCATGCAGCCAAACACAATGGTGGCCATCAGGATGAGGGTGACATTGGGTACTTGGTGAACTGCCTTCTTGATCCTCTACGAGTTTGATCCACTGAGTGTCTGGCTAGGCAGTTTCAGAGGGCAATAAAGAGTACATCATATTTCTGTGTCTGGGATTACACACAGGCCAGACCGGAGAAGGATGGAAGACTTCTTTCCCTAAAGGACATTAATGAACTAGACAAGTTTTTACAGCAATTACAATATAAGGTTCATAGCCACCCACCACAACTGACAATAACTTTTTAATTAACTAATTTAATTAATTGAGTTCAAATTTTCCATTTGCCCAGGTCTCAACAGAACTGGCATCGGTATTTTGGGGGCAATAGTTCTGTTGAGGCTTTACAATGACATAATGAGCATAATTCTTTGGGTAGCTTGGGAACTCCCCAGACACTGGCAGTTGGATTTTCAAAGTGTGGCCCCGACCCCATGACTCAAAAATCCTCCTTGTCATGCAATTTTTAAATTCAGGTGGTTGACATAGCCAGGAGGCAAGCTCAACACAGTTAGCAGCACCTGCTGTCAGCGGCAAAGGCCGGCAGCGGACATGTCCAGGACTGCCAAAGAGAGCAGGCAGTTTCTCAAAGGGACAGCAGTTTCAATGGGGGTAGAAAGGAGCCATAAGAAGGTCCAGCACTCACGCCATCGCAAGTAAGTTCTGGTATAAAAATGGTAAAATAAAGGTTTAAAAAAAAGACAGATTAATTTTAATTGGAAGCTGTGAACTGGTGTGTATCAGATGGTTGATGTGCTTCACGATAATGCAGCTAAAATGTTCATTCTGAAATGAGCCAGTCTCTTAACAAACTCCATAAGGAGCTGTAAATTGGTGAGGAAGGAATTTCTTCCCCACCTCCACTCCACCCTGAAGCCCTTTGGAAATTGGAGATGTGGGGATTGTTATGGGCCAGGGCCTAGAGACTCCAAAGTGTATTCTGAAGCTCTTCTGACCAATAACTTTGATGTTGAATTTGGCTAGGATGAGCACAAAAGTCTTCACTTCAGGTGTGATTCATCAGACTTCTTAGGTGCTGATGGAACCATCAATTCACTAGACACGTGCTTTAAGATATGAACAGTGGTTTTAATCTACTTACAACAGAGCCAGCCTGTTCCGCGTTGAACTCTCGAAGAACTGAACGACTGGCTCTGAGCATTGGTATTTATACAGCAGTCCAGGGGGAGGAGTCGTGGGCGGAGCCAAGGGTGGAGCCCTGTACAAACTCCTAAGCATTCCCAGCGCTGCTCCCCCTAGTGGTCGGGCGATGCAACTGCGCTTACAAATGCATGGTCTCATGTATATACAATACAGTGTGAATTACGGAGTTACATTCACCACAGGTGCTTTTATCAAAACAAAGTTTATTATAAGAATGTAGTTAACATATATAAAACACTTAGCAAGAACTTGTTATCAATTATAAACATGAAAAAACACACAACAGTTACAGTAATCTATAATATATAACTCTTACTGAATCCCCCTTAGCTGTTCCAATTCAATACAAAATCCAATAAAACCAAAACCCCTTTCAAGGGCGTGGCCCAGCACACTGTAATCTCACTTGAATGGGACTGGTCCTTTTCCTGAGATTCTAGTCCAGTTTCCAATCAGCAGATTCAAAACTCTTTCCGTAAAGCAACTCTAGCTTTAAGGTTATCAAGGCAGTTTGTCACACCCAATGTGCTTTCAGTTCACTGGAACAGCTTTGAAATAAAACAGAGAAAACAGGGCTACTTCCTGCAGTCCAAACGAACAAACCAAAAATGAAACCAAAACACTTAAGCCCCTCTCACCTGACAGCCACAGCCCAGCTCCACCCACAAATGACATCACTGAAGTTGTGTTACAAGCCATGTGGTAAAACAATGTAATCAACAACAACAAATATATGTATATATATATATATACAAACAGATTAAGGAATCTTTACAAAGTGGGGGTGTAGCATTATTGGTGAAGAGGGAGGATATACTGAATGAAGCATCAAATGAGGCCATACAGGTTGAGCTGAGAAATAAAAAAGGAGCAACCACATTGCTCGGACTGTCCCATGGACCTTCAAAACAGCGGAGGGGAGTTAGAAGAGCCAATATGTAGAAAGATTACTGAGTGCAAAAATAATATGGCAATAATAGTGGGGACTTCAACTTAGCTAATATCAATTCGGATACAAACAGGAGGGCACAAAGGACGCAAAATTCTTGAACTACATTCAAGAGAACCTTTTTATCCAGCAAGTAGCAATCCCAACGAGAGAGGGTGCAATTCTAGATTTAGTCTTAAGAAATTAAGCTAGGCAAGTGGATGAAGTAGCAGTGGGGGACCATTTTGGAGATAGTGACCATAATATAGTTAGATTTAGCATCATTATGGAAAAGGATAAAGATAGAGCAGGAGTAAACAAATTTTTAAAGTGGGAGGGAACAAATTTTACTAAGCGGAGAGATGAGCAGGGAAGAGTGAACTGGATACAGCTATTTAAAGCAAAAACTGTCAAAGCAGTGGGAGGTAAAATTCCACAAGCACAATATAGATGGGTCCCCATGACGGAAAAGGGTGGTACTGCTAAATCTGGAGCCCCCCGTTACCCAGAAGCATAAAGTAGAAAAGAGAAGTTTATGACAGTCACAAAATACTAAATGCTGTAGAATGTCTTGAGGAGTATAAAAAGTACAGGGGTGAAGTAAACATGGAAATTAAGAAAGCAAAGGGAGGGTACGAACAAATATCGGCAGGTAAAATCAAAGAAAATCCTAAGATGTTTTATCAATGTATTAAGAGCAATAGAATAACTAAGGAAAAGGTAGGGCCTTGGTAACTTGTGGGTTGATTCAGAAAATGCGGGCAGGGTTCCCAATGAGCATTTTGTTACTGTCTTCAATAAGGAGAGCGATGATTCAGACATTCTAGTTCAAGAGGAGTGCTAAATATTAGATACAATAAGCATAGTGAGGGAGAAAATACAGGAGGAGCTATCACCCTTGAAGGTGGATAAATACCAGGGCCTGGTGGATTGCATCCCAGGCTGTTGATGGAAGCCAGGGAGGAAACAATGGATGCTCTGAGGAGAATTTTCCAATCCTCACTAGATACTAGAGGATTGGGGTCTGAGAATGTTGTATCATTATTTTAAAAGGGTACAAGGGATATGCCAGAAAACTATAGGCTGGCCAATCTAACGTCAGTGGTGGCCAAATTCTTGTAAACCATTCTGAAAGACAGGATAAATTGCCACTTAGAAAGATGTGGATTGGTCATAGATATTATGGTTTTGTTAGGGAACATTCGTGTCTTTGTAATTTAATATATTTTTGAGGAAGTAACATGGTGGATTGATGAGGGTAGTACAGTGGATATTGTCTACTTGAATTTTATTAAGGCATTTGACAAGATTCCACATGACAGATTTGATCAGAAAAATGAGATCTAATGTGATACATGGGAAGGTGGCAAGTTCGATCCAAAATTTGTTCAGTGACAGGAAACAAAAGGTAATAGTCGATGGATGTTTTTGAGAAAGGAAAACAGTTGCCACTGGTGTTTCACAGGGATCAGTGATGGGCCCTTGTTGTTTATTATATATATTAATGATTTAGACTGAAATGAGGTTGACATGATTGGGAAATTTGCAGATGGCACAAAAAATGTCACGTAGTCATAGTGAAGAGGATAACTGTCGATTGCAAAATTATATCAATAGTTTAGTTAACTGGGCAGAGAAATGGCAATGGAATTCAATCTGGAAAAGTTTGAGGTAATGCATGTAGAGAGGTCAAACAATGCAAGGGAATACTGAATAAATGGGAAGATATTGGGATGGGTCGAGGCAGTGAGAGCCCTTGGAATGCATATCCACAGGCTCTTGAAGGTAGTAGTACAGGTTAACTAAGTGACCAAGAAATCATTTGGAAGGCTTTCCTTTATTGAGTAAGGTATTGAATATAAAAGCAGGATGTAATAACTTCAAGAATTGGCTCCACCAGTTAATTTTTAAGAAACAAAATATTATTCCAACTATAAACAACTATTTACAAAGGGCTTTAAAATGGTCTTTCCATACTCAGCTCTGAGTTCCAACTGCTGGGGCAAGTCCCAACACATCCCAATGAATTCTTAACTCTCTTCCCTGATTGGGCTAGAGGGTCACATGAACCCTTCCTCATTGAACACCTCTTAAAGGGGCTAGCTACTATAACCCTCTCACTTTAAGTCCCTCTGGGACATGGGAATAATTAAAGTACACAATTGCCTAAACAGTAACAATCATGAACACTTTTACATTAGTCCATCAACAGCAGTCTGTCTGGTGACTTCTTCTTTATCGTAGAGTGACGTAGCTCCAGTGACTGAGGTTCTTTGATTGAGGTAGTTATTGTTGGCCTTACTTCAACAGGACTCGTTCCTTGTACCAACTTTGCACCTTCCTTTCTTTTACAGTTTCCTGATGGATAACACTCTGGCCTGTTACTCGCTGATCCGACAGTTCACTCCATGGGCAACCCACAACGTTTCCTGCTGGCACAATTAGATCAGGTTGTAGCACTGGCACTTGGGACTGCACTCGGTCACACAAGTGGTCTAAATGCTTTTTTAAAATCTTGCCCTGTACTTTAACCTCATCGATCATCAGCCCTATTGTGGCCACAACAATTCCTCAAACTCAATTAGGTCCATTACTGAAATTGTTCACAAACACTATATCCTCTATCTTGAATGCTCTTGCACTTTTAAACAAATCGTAGTTTCTCCTCTGGTGTATTTGGCTTGCCTCCACACTCTCCCCGCTAAATTTGTGAACACAAAGCTTAATCTGGTCTTCAACCAATGAACTATCAGCAACTCAGCTGAGATTAATTGTATGCAGGGTGATCCTATATGATAGCAGGAACCTAACCAATTTGATGTTTAAAGATGCAGATAGTTGCTTCTTCAAGTCAGCCTGCCCGCTCCACGTCTGCACTGCCCTCTCGGCCAGCTCATTGGATGGAGGATGCTGTTCTGATATGTTTTATTGCATTAAAAGCCATAACCTCTGAAAACCAGCACCAGTAAAAGCCGTTCCGTTCTCCGAAACAAGGACCTCAGATATCCTGTGGATTGTGAAAAACAGGCTCATAAGCAGTTGTGGATCCCACTCAAACTCCTCTAACCGCTTTGAATGGGTGTCCACAAACAAGAAAAACAGCCTGCCCATAAACAGTCCCACATAGTTGACATGGATTCGAACCCATGGCCGACCTGGCAATTCCCATGGATGTAACGGAACTGCAGCAGGTAACATCTGCTGAAATTGGCACTGATCACAGTGCTTTATCAGCCGTTCAATTGCAGTGTCGATGCCAGGCCATCACACATAGCTTCTCGCTCACACCATCATTTTAGACACGCCTGGATGGGCACTATGTAACTCTTCCAGTAGTAATTCTTTTCCTGGCCCAGGGAGGACCACTCTCAATCCCCAGAGGACAATAGTATCCTTACCGTTAAGCTCATCTTTCCTGATCTGGTAAAGCTTCATTTCTTCTGAAGCTGTCTTGTCCTGCCATCCATACATTATCATGGTTCACCTTCAACAACACTAGATTTCTGTTTGTCCAGTACTTAATCTGTTGAGCCAACACTGGCAAAATTCAAAGGCCATTCTTATCTCTTCTGGTAGTCTTGGAGGTGCATCTTCCCTGGCAAAGGAATGCGACTCAGGGCATCTGCATTGACTATGTGTGTCCCAGGATGATACTCAATGGTGTATTCATAAGTGACAGAAACAATGCCCAACGCTGTATCCATGCCAAAGCTATTTGGAATCGCTTGCTTTCCTTGAATAAACCCAACACTGGTTTGTGGTCCATCTCTAAAGTGAAACATCTCCTGTATAGATATTAGTGAAAATTTATGATGCTACAGATGACAGCCAGGCCTCTCTCTTGATTTGTGAATAGTTCTTTCCTGCGCCTGTAAAGATCCTCAACACATATCCCAAAGGTCTCTCCGAACCATTGTGAATTGCGCTTTCACATAGCCGTCCGTCAGTCCAGAAGTAAAACACTCAAACACGTTGGTAACAAATATTCGTTTATTCACGGCCGGGACAAATCTCTCAGTAGTCGGGGAACCACCTTCGAGAAGTGCCATAGTCCCAGAGTACGGACTGTCCCTTTATACAATCACAGCTTAGAGGTGGTCCCCTTAAATTCCTAGATACACCAATGATTTGGCAAGGATCCAGAACATGTACTTATATGGAATTATTATCCTGAGGTAGGGTGGTTACTATGACATAATCATTAGCACGGTTCACTAATACTGCTGCTGCTAACGGTTTTCTTATCCTATCCGTCCATCAGGTCCAATTTCCTTATCTCCTTCCCTCTCGTGCTCCTGAGTCAGCTCTTTCACATTCCAATGTCCATTGTCTCAGATGACAAGGTTTTACACACTCATCTTTGCTGTCTCTGCACTAACAGATAGAGTTCTGTTCTCATTCCATTCCCTCAACCCTTTAACATATTTTTACTTGATGATCACAGATATATTTCAGAACCTTAATATTACGTACAGACAGCAAGGTTAAAACAAGACAATAAATGTAATCCACTTCCACACCATCACCCAAAACTGCCCAACACCATATGGCAATGCATCACTTGTTAGTATTATCTTCTTGGCGGGGTCGAAGTGCATCAGTAAACACAACAACTGCTTGACCTGACTAAATGCCTCTTTTTGTGGTACCTTCCAGATTTATCTCTGGCATTTCTTTAAGAATACGTGCAGGGGAGCTAACATTGTTGACAGGTTTGAGAGGAACCACCATAATAGTTAACCATCCCCAGAAAGGATTTGAGTTGTGAGGTATTCCCAAAGGCTGCTGCCTCCTCGATAGCTTTCACCTTGCCCTCCATGGGGTGCAGCCCCTGTGCGTCCACCCGATAACCCAGGTAAGCCACCTCATTAGCCTGGAAGGCGCACTTCTTTCTCTTGAGGTGCACTCCTGCTTCCTCGAATCTCCTTAATATTTCTTCTAGAGTCGACAAGTGTTCTTCTTCTGTGGGTCTCGTTATTAATACATCAACTAAGTACACAACACCCAACAAGCCTTGCAGTAAACTCTTCAAAGTTCTTTGCAATATAGCTTGCGCTGATGAAACTCCAAAAGACAAGCGTATGTACTAGTACAACTCCTTATGGGTGTTTATGGTCAGGTATTCATTCAAGGTGTCATCCAGCTCCAGCTGCTGGTTGGCATGGCTCATGTCTAACTTAGTGAATCTTTGACCCCCCACCAGTTTGCACATGTAGATCTTCGATTTTGGGGAAGGTGTATTTGTTCAGCTTCATGGCCTGGTTCACCGTCAGCTTGTAATGCCCGCGGATGTGTCACTTCATCTGGTTTCACGATTGATGATGCCCATTCTGCACTGGTTGAATGATGGCTAGGTCTTCCAGCTATTTTTGAGCTTCTCCAATAATGTATAGGTCACAGGTATAGCCCTGAATAATATTGGGGTGGTTTTCGGGTTCACATAAATTCTCGCCTTGGGACTCGGAGCCCCCGAGAAACTTCAGTTAACAGCATGGCTGGGTTTCTCAGCCTCGAGAAAATAAAGTTTGCCCTTAGAGGGTCTAGCTAGGGTTCTCTCAGAGGTGGCAGCCGTTCGTCGACTTTCTCGGGGAAAATTAAAATGTCAGCAGATGCGGCAGCATTCCGTGGGGTGGGGGGGGGGGGGGGGAGAGGTGAGTGCTTCATTGGGATGGTGTGGGAAGACTGGGTCACATGGGGTAATGTCTATTTAATTGTTATTGTATATTCTCTTTTTACACTATGTTAATGTTCACACTAGTTTGTTTGTTATTAATGTTACTACTGTTTTATTATGAAAAATGCTGCAAAACCTTAATAAAAATACTTTTTAAAAAAATATTCTTGCCTTGACTCCTTTCATTTTCCCAGTTCTTCCTGGAAATCATCTTGGGACTTGCTGATGATCTTGATGCTAAAAATCTCTAGCCAGTTTAATTGGATCTCCTGGAGCCAGTCCCGCCCCATTCAGCTCAGTGTCTGACCAACCACCATGATTAAAGGCAGCTGAGAAGATTGCTGTTGATCATTCACCCTGCTCACCATTTGCCTATTATCATTATGATCACTCCTATGTATATCATCAGCCTGATCCCAGTGTTCAGCCTCAGGGGTGGACTCTTTCCTGAAGGTGCCGGTAGGCCTGCTCCCCCTCCATGGTGGCTGAGGTTCCAGTGTCCACTTCCATCCGTAAGGGCCTTCCATTTACCACTAACTCCACTGTGATTGGGGCCACTTTATCTGCTTTTACATTATTGACAGACATAACTCAGGATAGCACAGTGGTTAGCACTGTTGCTTCACAGCGCCAGGGTCCCAGGTTCGATTCCGGCTTGTGTCACTGTGCAGAGTCTGCACAATCCCCTGTGTCTGCGTGGGTTTCCTTCGGGTGCTCTGGTTTCCTCCCACAAGTCCCGAAAGACAAGGGGCGCGATTCTCCACCCCCCATGCCGGGTGGGAGAATAGCGGGAGGGCCTCCCGACATTTTTCACGCCCTCCCGCTATTCTCCCCCCCCCCCCCCCCCATGCCCGAACCACGCCACGAATCGGCACTCGCCGTTTTTTACGGTGCGCGGCGATTCTCCGAGTCCCGTTTGGGGCATCTAGAGGCCCGATTGGCACGGGAGCACCACGATTGTGCTCGGGAGGGGATAGGCCCGTGATCGGTGCCCACCGATGGTCGGGCCAGCATCCAAAACAGACGCACTCTTTCCCCTCCGCCGCCCGGCAAGATCAAGCCGCCATGTCTTGTCGGGCGGCTGAGGAGAAAGATGCCAACTGCGCATGCGCGGGTTGGCGTTGTCCAACCTGCGCATACGCGGCTGATGTCATGGGCCGCGTCAGCCGCCGTGATGCTTGACGTGTGGCCTTGATGACCGTCGTCAAGGCTGCGCCGCCGTGATGCACGAGGCCGCGCTCCTAGCCCCGCCCGGGGGGGGGAGAACCGGCCCGGAAGTGGCCGTGAAGGCTGCCGTGGGTCACGGCCTGTCCCACGGCAGCCTTTACGATTCTCCGTATTTGCAGAGAATCTCGCCCAAGCTGTTTGGTGAATTTGACATTTTTAATTCTCCCTTAATGTACTCGAACAGGCGCCAGAGTGTGGTGACTAGGAGATTTTCACAGTAACTTCATTGCAGTGTTAATGTAAGCCTATTTGTGACAATAATAAAGATTATTATTATTATCATAAGGTATACTGGTGCCGTACTGTTCGATCTACTAGTGCTGGACAGGCTCTACTTATACTTGCATTTATGTCTTATGTGTCCTTTTTTCCCATACTTAAAGCATTCAGCGTCCCTAAATCTGCATATGTCTGGTGGGTGGCTTCCCCTACATCTGTAACACTCTGAACATTCTGTGCTATCCTAGGCTGTCGGTTTAATCTTCCATGCCTTCTGGTTCTTCCAGTTTCCATATTAATTTCCTCGCTTGGACCAGCGCCTTCACCCCTGGTGCCACTGCTGCTTGTGATTTCCCACCCTAACTGGGGGACTGAGCTGTTCAGTGTGCTTTGTAACTCCTGGGTATCTTTCTCCACACTCTCCATGGCTAAAGCAATCTCCAGTGCCTATTTTATACCTTCTACAAATTCTGCCAAACATTTCTTTTGTATGGTTTCTTTGTTAACGCCACATACTAAACAATCTCTTAGCATCTCATTTAATGTAGTCCCAAAATCTCAAAGCTTTGCAATCTTCTTGCGCCTTACCATGAAGACCACAATTGTCTCCCTTTGGGCTCTCCCAGTCGAATTAAACTTGTAATGCTACACAACTACTGGGGTCTTGGGCTGGTAGTTCCCTTTTGAGTAACTCTGCGAATGTTTTGATATCGGGGTCATTTGGATATGTTAAGCTTCAAATTAGACTGTATGTCTGTGCCCCTCATGCAGTTAACAAAACTACTGTCTGCTTCTCCTCCCCCTCTATTTCATTTGCACAGAAAACTAATTTTAAATGTTCAACATACTGTCCCCAATCTTCCAAAGCAGAATCAAATGGCTCTAGAGTCTTAATAAAGAGGCAGTTCAACTTGTTCTGCAATGCTTGCAATCATATTTCTTTCATGAATTCTTGCAATCTGAGTCGCTGATTTTTACACCATTACCAATGTAATAACTTCAAGAATTGGCTCCAACAGTTAATTTATACAAAATAAAATGTTATTCCAGCTATAAACAACTATTTACAGAGTGCTTTAAAGTGGTCCAACAGGGCAGTATGGTGGGACAGTGGTTAGCATTGCTGCCTCACAGCGCTGGGGTCGCAGGTTCGATCCCGGCCCTGGGTCACTGTCCGTGTGGAGTTTGCACATTCTCCCCATGTTTGCGTGGGTTTCACCCCTACAACCCAAAGATGTGCGGGGTAGGTGGATTGGCTGTGCTAAATTGGCCCTTAATTGGAAAAAATGAATTGGGTACTCTAAATTTATAAAAGCAAAAGTGGTCCAATTACTGGGACAAGTCCCAATAAATCGCTGTGAATTCCCAACTCCCTGCCCTGATAGGGCTCGAGGGTCACATGACACTCCCTCAGAGAACATTGCTTAAAAAGGCTAGCCCTACACAGGGATGTAATACTAACACTGTATAAAACAGTGGCTAGGTCACAGCTGGAGCTTTGTGTACAGTTCTGGTCACCACATTACAAAAAGGACATGATTACTCCGGAGAGAGTGCAGAGGAGATTTAGAAGAATGTTGCCAGACTTGAAAATTGCAGCTACGAGGAGAGGTTGGATTGGCTAGGGTTGTTTTCCATAGAACAGAGGAGGCAGAGGGGGTGACCTAATTGAGGTGCACAAAATTACGAGGGATTCAAACAGGGTAAATAGGATAGACTTATTTCGCCTAGCTGGGGGCCAATTACCAGGGGGCATAGATTTAAGGCGATTGATAAAAGGATTAGAGGGAAAGTGAGGAAAAGCCTTTTCACCCAGAGGGTGGTGGGCTTCTGAAATTCACTGCCTGAGTTGGTTGTTGAGGCCGAAACACTCAACTCAGTTAAAAGAGACCATAAGAAATAGGAACAGGAGTAGGCAATTCAGCCCTTCAAGATCGTTCCGCCAGTCAATAAGATCATGGCTGATTCGATATTCCTCATGTCCATTTTCTTGCCCTTTCCTCATAGCCTTTGATTTCCATCTGAGTGTGTCACTTGCAAGGCTACTGCTAAGGTGCTGGAAAATGGGATTAAAATGTGTGGCCAGTTTATTTTTTTCTCTATTGTGGCCGGTGCAGATGTATTGGGCTGAATGGCCTCTTTCTGCATCATTCATGATTGGATCAGAATTTCAGACCAAGGCAAATCGTAACACATTTTGGGCAGAAGAGCATCAGTCTACCTAAGGTTTATCCTTTCAGAACTAGCTGCTTTCCTAAATATCGCACCATATGCACGTTCATACACTGTTAGCATAATTGGTTGCTGCACCCAATTTGATGCTATTAGCAATCTTGGGCACTTGGGAAAATCTCCTATCCTCCAAGTCATTTACAAAGATGATATGTAACAAAGGGACTCTGCTGAACTTTGTTCTATTCCTCCAACACACAACTCTTTGCATTCACTAATACTAATCCGGTGTACTGGGCATCATGTAAATTACTCTGTATGTGGGACAATGTCAAATGTCATTCTGAAATGTAAGGAGATACCATCCAGTGATCCTTCCCTTTTTTTAAACCAAATTAGTACATCCGCAAAAAAAGGAAATTGGTCAAATGCAATCTTCCCTTACTGAAATAATAATGGTTCTCTGCAATTAGAGTCTGTTCTCCCGAATGACCTCTTAACAAAATTCCAAACATTTTCCCATTCTGATATAAGACACGTAGGTCTGAGTTTTGAGGATTGATTCTTTGTCCTTTTTAAAGACCGGGATGGCAATTACAGGTTGTGTCTCCATTGAGATGTTATCTCATTCAAACATGCTTTGAAAAATATTGACGAGCTGCCTCTCGCTTGTAAATATTGATGCAAAATTCTAATCGACATAAATTATAATAAGATCCATCTTTAAAATTTAGGGTAGTTGTTAATTTATTAACGTAATATCATTTCCAGATCATACCAATTATCTGTTCAGGTTATTCAGGTTATTGTTAAGATGCAGAGGTTTGCATTATACTTCCTAGAATAGACTGCTTAGAAATTCTGCTCCATTACACGTTTGCTACTGTTACAACCATTCCCAGGTGAGGTTCCCCAAACGTTGTTGATCTGGGCAAAACCCCTCGGTTTATCACCGTCCAGCTGGAATAGCCCCAAATTGTTACAAACCCAGATGAATCATAGAATCCCTACAGTGCAGAAGGAGGCCTTTTGGCCCATTAAGTCTACACCAACTCTCCGAAAGAGCGCTCTACCAAGGCCCAATCCCCGCCCTATCCCTGTAATCCCCACCTAATCATTGGACACTTAGCGGAATTTAGCATGGCCCATCCATCTAACCTGCACGTCTTTGGGCTGTGGAAGGAAACCGGAGCACCCGGAGGAAACCCGCGCAGACATGGGAAGAATGTGCAAACTCCACACAGATGGTTACCCGAGGTCAGAATCAAACCCGGGTCCCTGGCACTGTGAGGCAGCAGTGCTAACCACTGTGCCACTGTGCCACAGCAGTAAATTATGGCCAGAAGAATGTAAAAGCTAATGAAAAGTCGACGATGAGGTGAACAGTGATCGATTGTTTCCACTGATTGGTCCGACAGTAATGTCAGGGCACCAACTTGTGGGAAGCTGAAAAAGACATTAAAGGAGATGCTGGGAGGAAAAAAAACCTTTGTTGAGAAATTGCTTAGAATTTAGAAATTACTTCCACAGATCCGCATTGAAGTGGAGCCCATCAATATTTTTAAACGGAGAATTAAATAGTTGAAGAAGAAAAATATTAATGGGCATGGGTCTGTGAGTAAAAGAATGGGCGTAGGCTAAACAGCTTTTGTTGAGAATGACACTGTGATACAGACCTGATGGGCTTTTTTCCATGCTGTAATGCTTTATGATTTGATGACAAAGCTGCAGATCTTTCTTTGCCGATTCATACTAACCTAATAAATCTTCTGAGTATTTTCAGGCCTTTTGTTTGCCCTGAAGATTAAATTTGATTAAAATACCAATTAACTGGCATAACAGAAATCTGTCCTCTTTGATTTGAGATGGGGCAGAGTTATATTCCATCAAATTTTCAAGTTATTACTTTGATACTTTCAGCTCGGGAAATAGCTGATTGGCTTTGTCCCAGTTGAGGAAATTCACAAACAAATTGACATTAGTCAGTTTAGGCTGACATTAATCCATTGAAGATTATTACCTGTATTTTAAATTAAAATTTAAGCCTACCTTTCAGCGTTCTAAATGCTCAATGAGTGCGTGTGATATTGAGGAAATACTTGTCGTGGGCACAATCTGTATCACACATACAATACTCAAGTCATTTCCTGTAATTCCTTATTGAGCGGAGAGGAGCAAAAGTAAAGTTTTCAGTGCCACTGAAGGTGAGGTGGGTAGAAAGGAAGAGGCAGTCTGTGGAACCAGCTGTTGGAAAGAGGTACATATTAAAATTCAGATAGCATATTGAGTTAGCTTCCTATGGTTCATAATTATAATCAGGAAATGCAGCTGTTTGCTGACAAAATTATGTCTAATCCTCTTCTCAAGTCATGCAAGTTAAAGACACCCTAATTAAAATATTTCATAGGTTCCAGCTCAGGATCTCATGGGTGGATTTCTCCGTCCCACCACAGGATTTCTGGTGTGACACAACATCGGGATTCTACGTTTTCCCAGCTAGTCAATGGGGTTTCCCATTGTGGGGCAGCACCATGCCGTCGGGAAACCCCCACCCCCCCACCCCCCCCCCCCCGGCTGCCAGCAAAACGGAGAATCCCGATGGCGAAGAATTCAGCCCTAAAATGTCCTTCTGTTCAGCATGTCTACAATAGGTGATTTAAACGAGATCATTAGATTGTAAGCACTGTATTGAACAGTGATTAATATCATCAGTTGAATAACTCCGCTCTTTGTTTTCAAACCCCAGGTTTATCTTACACTTTGCTCTGTAAGATGATAGCACTGCTCTGTATACACAGTTATGCTCTGTAAGATGATGCCAGTGTTCTGTGTGTACACGGTTATGCTCTATGAGATGATAGCACTGCTCTGTGTGTACATAGTTATGCTCTGTAAGATGATAGCACTGTTCTGTGTGTACACGGTTATGCTCTGTAAGATGATAGCACTGTTCTGTGTGTACATGGATATGCTCTGTAAGATGATAGCAGTGTTCTGTGTGTACATGGTTATGCTCTGTAAGATGATAGCACTGTTCTGTGTGTACATGGTTATGCTCTGTAAGATGATAGCACTGTTCTGTGTGTACATGGATATGCTCTGTAAGATGATAGCACTGCTCTGTGTGTACACAGTTATGCTCTGTAAGATGATAGCACCGTTCTGTGTGTACATGGTTATGCTCTGTAAGATGATAGGACTGTTCTGTGTGTACATGGATATGCTCTGTAAGATGATAGCAGTGTTCTGTGTGTACACGGTAATGCTCCGTAAGATGATGCCAGTGTTCTGTGTGTACACTGTTATACTCTGTAAGATGATAGCACTGCTCTTTATACACGGTTATGCTCTGTAAGATGATAGCACTGTTCTGTGTGTACATGGTTATGCTCTGTAAGATGATGCCAGTGTTCTGTGTGTACACGGTTATAGTCTGTCTGTGTGTACATGGTTATGCTCTGTAAGATGATGCCAGTGTTCTGTGTGTACACGGTTATAGTCTGTAAGATGATAGCACTGTTCTGTGTGTACATGGTTATGCTCTGTAAGATGATAGCACTGTTCTGTGTGTACATGGTTATGCTCTGTAAGATGATGCCAGTGTTCTGTGTGTACATGGTTATGCTCTGTAAGATGATAGCACTGTTCTGTGTGTACGCAGTTATGCTCTGTAAGGTGATAGCACTGCTCTGTATACACAATTATGCTCTATAAGATGATAGGACTGTTCTGTGTGTACATGGTTATGCTCTGTAAGATTATGCCACTGTGTTCTGTGTGTACACGGTTATGCTCCGTAAGATGATAGCACTGCTCTGTATACACAGTTATGCTCTGTAAGATGATAGCACTGTTCTGTGAGTACATGGTTATGCTCTGTAAGATGATAGCACTGTTCTGTGTGTACATGGTTATGCTCTGTAAGATGATAGCACTGTTCTGTGTGTACACGGGTATGCTCTGTAAGATGATAGCAGCATTCTGTGTGTACACGGTTATGCTCTGTAAGATGATAGCAGTGTTCTGTGTGTACACAGTTATGCTCTGTAAGATGATGCCAGTGTTTTGTGTGTACATGGTTGATGGAACCATCAATTCTACGGACACGTGCTTGTAGGATTAGAATAGCGGTTTTATTATACTTACAACAGAGCCAGCCTGTTCGCCGTTGAACTTTCGATGAACTGGCCGGCTGGCTCTGTGGCACGGATCTTTATACAGCAGCTCCAGGGGGAGGAGCTCTGGGTGGAGCCAAGGGGGGAGCCCAGTACAAACTCTCGAGTGCTCCCAGTGCTACTTCCCCTGGTGGTCAGGTAGTGCAACTGCACTTACAATATCGGTACATATATACCATGGGAACAGAGTGACATTGGTAACATATAATACCGTGTGAATCTCATTCACCACAATGGTTATGCTCTGTAAGGTGATAGCACTGTTCTGTGTGTACAAGGTTATGCTCTGTATGATTATAGCAGTGTTCTGTGTGTACATGGTTATGCTCTGGAAGATTATAGCAGTGTTCTGTGTGTACAGTTATGCTCTTTAAGATGTAGCACTGCTCTGTATACACAGTTATGCTCTGTAAGATCATAGCACTGTTCTGTGAGTACATGGTTATGCTCTGTAAGATGATAGCACTGCTCTGTATACACAGTTATGCTCTGTAAGATGATAGCACTGTTTTGTGTGTACACGGTTATGCTCTGGAAGATGATGCCAGTGTTTTGTGTGTACATGGTTATGCTCTGTAAGATGATAGCACTGTTCTGTGTGTACATGGTTATGCTCTGTAAGATGATAGCACTGTTCTGTGTGTACATGGTTATGCTCTGTAAGATGATAGCACTGTTCTGTGTGTACATGGTTATGCTCTGTAAGGTGATAGCCGTGCTCTGTATACACAGTTATGCTCTGTAAGATGATAGCACTGTTCTGTGTGTACACGGTTATGCTCTGTAAAATGATAGCAGCATTCTGTGTGTACACGGTTATGCTCTGTAAGATGATAGCAGTGTTCTGTGTGTACACAGTTATGCTCTGTAAGATGATGCCAGTGTTTTGTGTGTACATGGTTGATGGAACCATCAATTCTACGGACACGTGCTTGTAGGATTAGAATAGCGGTTTTATTATACTTACAACAGAGCCAGCCTGTTCGCCGTTGAACTTTCGATGAACTGGCCGGCTGGCTCTGTGGCACGGATCTTTATACAGCAGCTCCAGGGGGAGGAGCTCTGGGTGGAGCCAAGGGGGGAGCCCAGTACAAACTCTCGAGTACTCCCAGTGCTACTTCCCCTGGTGGTCAGGTAGTGCAACTGCACTTACAATATCGGTACATATATACCATGGGAACAGAGTGACATTGGTAACATATAATACCGTGTGAATCTCATTCACCACAATGGTTATGCTCTGTAAGATTATAGCAGTGTTCTGTGTGTACAGTTATGCTCTGTAAGATGATAGCACTGCTCTGTATACACAGTTATGCTCTGTAAGATCATAGCACTGTTCTGTGAGTACATGGTTATACTCTGTAAGATGATAGCACTGCTCTGTATACACAGTTATGCTCTGTGAGATGATAGCACTGCTCTGTATACACAGATATGCTCTGTAACATGATAGCACTGTTTTGTGTGTACACGGTTATGATCTGGAAGATGATGCCAGTGTTTTGTGTGTACATGGTTATGCTCTGTAAGATGATAGCACTGTTCTGTGTGTACATGGTTATGCTCTGTAAGATGATAGCTGTGCTCTGTATACACAGTTATGCTCTGTAAGATGATAACACTGTTCTGTATACACAGTTATGCTCTGTAAGATGATAGCACTGCTCTGTATACACAGTTATGCTCTGTAAGATCATAGCACTGCTCTGTGCACATGGTTATGCTCTGTAAGAAGATAACAGTGTTCTGTGTGTACACGGTTATGCTCTGTAAGATGATAGCACTGTTCTGTGTATACATGGTCATATTTATTATTGCTATATCTGTTCAATAAAAAATACCTTTTTGATCATGACAGGCCTCAATTTCCAGAACAATAGTTAGTTTACACTGATAATAATGCCAGTTTCTGCACCAATCTTGCTGACAGTAACTTACTTTGAAGTTTCCTATAAGTCTCATCAACATATGCTATATTGTACAAAGCCTCACCATCTGCGGGTGTTTAACGCAGTGCAGGTGCGAGCCACTCACTGGTAGTGGAATCGGTGCTCGATTGGTGCCGAGTTTTCTGTCGTGAAACACCATGGTTCCTCCGTTGGCATCTGCACTTAGACGCAGGAACAGAGAATCCAGCCCTCTGTCCTTCCTTACGCATTAACATGGTCAATTACTCAGCATGAAGCTCAAAAATGTCTTCTTCCTTCTAACAAAAATGAAAACTTTCTAAGGCAGCTGACCCTGTTTTCATGTATTATCTTTGATGTTGCTCCCCAGGTCCCAGTGTAACATTAACAGTGCAACATTCTGTAATCTGACTGCTGCTCTCCACGATATTCACACTTGGTAACAGCTAGCATTTTGGTGGTTTCGTTAGATAGAAACAAATATTTTTGTTTATGGTTAGATATCATCCATCATTTAATCATTCCTGCCCATGACATGGTTCATTCAAATGCCCAGAGATTGCAGATGACCAACCTTCGATCAATCAACAGGTTCATGCTTATAACGTGTGGGTCAATGCTGAAGCCCATGTGACACTATTTGGAATCCTCTGTGCCTCAGGAATAGACAGATACTTGCAAATTAGTGTCACAAAGTAGTACAGACTCAAACAACTGAGTGCATTACAAATTAGGGTAATTTGGACATTCTGAATTCTCCCTCCGTATACCAGAACAGGTGCTGGAATGTGGCGACTCGGGGCTTTTCACAGTAACTTCATTTCAGTGTTAATGTAAGCCTACTTGTGACAATAAAGATTATTATTATTATTATTATTATTAAATCTCCCAAAATGTGTGGGATTTCAAATAGGCAAAACTGGAGTCTGTACAACGAGAATGAATTGAAGTGACTGAGATTAAATCTCTGCTCCTCACATCAATTTTTGTCGCCTACTTTTAACTTGAGCTGACAATATTCCATAATGACTCCATATATTGTATGGGAAAAAATGTTAATAAGTGCACAATGGCTTGGTAAAGAATCTGTGAAACTACCCTCAATCATATTATGGCTTCAAAAATAATGTAACTGCATAATTGTATGTATAGCAGCTTCATAAATTGCAAATTGCCGTTCTTAGGGATGTAATTTAAAAGAGGTAATTTTTTTAAATGGTTTTCTGGGATGTGGGTGTCGCTGGCTGAGCCAGCATGTGTTGCCCATTCCGAACTCCCATTGAACTAAGTGCTCGGCTATTTCAGAGGGTATTTAAGAGTCAACCACATTGCTGTGGATCTGGAGTCACACGTGGGCCAGACCAGGTAAGGACAGCAGATTTCCTTCCCTAAAGGACATTAGTGAACCAGTTGGACTTTTACGACAATCAACAGTGGTTTCATGGTCATCATTAGACTTCTATTTCCAGATTTTTATTGAATTTGAATGTCACCATCTGCCCTGGTGGTATTCAAACTCAGGTCGCAAAGGCATTACTCCGGATGTCTGGATTATTAGTCCAATACCACCACAGCATCTCCTCCCCGTCCAGTCCACTTTTTAAAAATGTCCAGCCAAAAAAAAATGTGTGACATCCTTAGAAGTAGCACACGGGGATAGACAAAGTGGAATACTCCGCAATTGTGATATCAGACCACGCTCCACACTACATGGACGTGAGGCTGGAGACGGGCAGGGCCCAATGCCCCACATGGAGGTTGGACGTTGCCCTACTAGCTGACAAGGCCTCCAACAAAAGGATATCACAGGCCATAGCAAAGTACACAGAGAACAACCAGAACGGAGAGGTCTCACCCTCCACCTTCTTGGAAGCGCTAAAGGCCGTACTAAGAGGGGAAATCATCGCTTTCAAAGCGCAACGAGATAGGGAGGGTGGCTAGGCAGCAGCTGGTTGACTTCATACTGGAGGTAGACCGTAAATACTCCAAGGCCCCAACCGTAGAGTTCCTGGCTGAGAGGAAAGAGCTACAAAGGAACTTTGACCTGCTCTCCACCAGGAAAGCAGTGCACCAACTCCGCCAGGCACGTGGGACCCTATACGAACACGGAGGCAAAGCAAGCTGCCTGTTGACACACCAGCTGAGAAAGCAGGCAGCCACCAGAGAAATTGAACAAATCAGAGATACCAGAAGCACGTTAGAAACAGAACCAGAAAAGATCAACAAAACCTTCAGGGCCTTCTACCAAGGGCTGTACACCTCAGAGCTCCCAATGGGGAAGTCCTGGATGAAACGGTTCCTTGATGGACTGGACATTCCAGTCGTGGGGGAGGGCAGAAACTGGGGCTGGAAGCACCACTAGCACTGGGAGAGATCATGGACAGCATTAGCTCCATGCAGGCGGGGAAGGCGCCGGGACCGGACGGATTCCCGGCGGACTTCTACAAAACATTTGCGACAGCGCTGGCCCGGCACCTTCGGGAGATGTTCACAGACTCGCTAGCTAGGGACACACTGCCACCCACGCTAGCACAGGCCTCAATCTCGCTGATACCTAAGAAAGACAAAGATCCAATGGAATGTGGGTCATACAGATCCATCTCACTGCTGAACACGGATGCGAAAATACTGGCCAAAATCCTAGCCAAAAGGCCAGAAGACTGTGTACCTGAGGTGGTCGCAGAGGACCAGATGGGTTTTGTCAAACATAGACAGCTTACCTCGAACATCAGGTGCCTGCTGAACGTGATAATGACCCCCTCCGGGGAGAGAACACCAGAGGTGATTGTCTCCCTAGACGCAGAAAAGGCCTTCGACAGAGTCGAATGGAAATACCTCAGAGAGGTACTGGAGCGGTTTGGGTTTGGAACAGGGTTCACCTCCTGGGTAAAGCTCCTATACAACGCTCCCACGGCGAGCGTACGGACCAACAATACCAACTTCCGATACTTCCAGCTGCACAGGGGCACCAGACAAGGATGCCCACTGCCCCCACTGCTATACGGCCTAGCGATCGAGCCACGAGCAATCGCGCTCAGAGCTGCAAAAAACTGCTCTATGCAGATGACCTGCTCCTCTACATTTTGGACCCACAAAGCAGCATGGACGGAATCATCACGCTCCTGAAAGAGTTTGCCGCTTTCTCGGGCTACAAACTCAACATGAGCAAAAGCGAGATCTTCCCAGTACACCCACAAGTATGGGGGGGGGGGGGGGGGGGGGCAGCGCTAAAGGGCCTGCCGTTTAAACAAGCCCGACACAAATTCCGCTACCTGGGGATCCAAATAGCCCATGACTGGAAAGGGATTCACAAATGGAACCTCACCAGTCTGATGGAGGAAGTAAAAAAGGACCTGCAAAGATGGAACACACTCCCACTCTCCCTCGCGGGGAGAGTCCAGATGATCAAAATGAACGTACTGCCCAGGTTCCTTTTCCTGTTTAGATCCATTCCGATCTACATCCCCAAGGCCTTTTTCAAAGCGCTGGACAAACATATCATGGCGTTCGTATGGGGGGGGGGGAATGCTAGGATCCCAAAGAAGGTCCTACAAAAAACAAAATCCTGGGGGGAGCTAACCCTCCCAAACCTACAATTCTACCACTGGGCGGCGACGGCCGAGCGAATAAGGGGATGGATCAAGGAGCCAGAAGCCGATTGGGTGCGCGCGGAGGAGGCCTCCTGCAAGGGGACCTCCCTCCGGGCCCTCGCCATGGCAGCACTCCCATCCCCACCCAAAAAACACTCCAGCAGCCCAGTGGTGACAGCCACCCTCCAATCCTGGAACCAACTGCGGCAGCAATTTGGCCCGGCCAAATTGTCGGACAAAGCTCCCATCTGCAACAACCATAGGTTCACACCAGCACTGACTGACGCCACCTTCAAAAGGGGGGGGGGGGGACAGCTAAACCTAAGAGGAAAGAAAGGCAAATCACAGGACCCGGAGGTGGGGAGAGGGGGGTGGGGGAAGAGGGACGAGACAGGGAACAAGTGAGGAGAACCAGGGAGGTCGGGGGGGGGGGGGGGGGGGGGGAGGCAGGGAAATGAGAGCCAGAAGGAAGGCACAGGATACAATAAGGAACACGGCATCTCCAGGAGTAGAAAACGAGGAGAATAAAGATGAAAGACGGGAGGAACGGCAGAAGCGGAGGTGACGCGAGACAGCAGCAAAATCCGTCCAGGAGAAGCAAGCGACAACAATGCCAAACCCATTCGAGTATTGCCCACTGTAATTGTTTCTACGGCACCCAAATGTATATTTACCTCCCCAGTCTCCACCCCCCCCACCCCCCCCCCCCACCCCCACCCCAACAGTCACCCACTTATGTGTTGTAAATAATTTTGACAGGTGTGCGGAGTTGTTGCTGTTGAGCTGGTGCACAATACCCTACCAGTTATTCTATTTTATTTTTTATTGTATTTTTAAAAATTTACTATTTTCTTTTCTTTGGCATGTTTGGGTGTGCCCTTCTCTTCTATATATGTGTATATGTCTCTTATCCTGTGTACATAATGGTAAATATACTTTGTTCAAAAATCCTATAAAAAACATTTATTTAAAAAAAAGAAGTAGCACACGTGTTCCTTTATTTGTTAAAGAGGAATATTTCCTCTGTGGTATTTCATCTAAAGCCAGCAGTACAAAAGTAAAGCTCTTTCACCCTCATGTATAAGTCCAGTAAGTTGCTGGTTCCTCACGGTTAGGCATGTTTCCATTTGTTTTCCCCCAAAAAATTATATGCGATGAAAAAGTTGCTCGTGTGAACATTTTTATTTCTCTCAAAGGAACCTTTTAGGAAATGAATAGTTTTCGCCTTGTGTGAGATTGTCATGGTTTGGAAAGAAAATGGGGAGGAGAGTTGGAGCGGTGGCAAATTTTATTTATTTTCGAGAAAGTCGCAATTCAGAATTTGCGATAATGTACCGTTATGATATGGATGTTTCTGGGCCAGTTAAGAGTTCTGTTCTGCAACTTTGCAAATGGTTATCACTTTGTTGATCTGCTCATGTTGGTCTCTAGGTTGACATGCCAAAACCACGGGGAGAGTCAGCAACACCCACATTAGAATTATCAACATTCATGAGGAAATGTGAGCAGTTAAAGTTGTATTGAAGTTGCATTTCATGTTTGAAATATCTATAATTCTTCCACAATAGTTTAGTTTCTGAATTGAAATCAGAATTACATTAGCAAACCAAAATGCATAAAAATTTTCTTAGCTGGTGTATGTCGAGGAAGTGTTTATGTCCCTGGACGGACGAGAAAATACATTGCAAACCTTGACCACCCACAACACCTCTTTGGTCATTTGAAATTCATCTGTTACAAACTGCAATAAAATGTCACATTTATCTGCGGCTTAGAATAAAACAAACCCATGTTCATTTGCCCTTTAGTTTTTTTTAATAAATTTAGTGTACCCAATTCATTTTTTTTTCAATTAAGGGGCAGTTTAGCATGGCCAATCCACCTACACTGCACATCTTTGGGTTGTGGGGGCGAAACCCACGCAGACACAAGGAGAATATACAAATTCCACATGGACAGTGACCCAGAGCCGGGATCGAACCTGGGACCTCGGCGCCGTGAGGCAGCAGTGCTGTCCACTGCGCCACTGTGCTGCCCCCATTTGCCCGTCTGAGTTCCTCCCTCCCGGCTATTTTCCCTCCATCCACACAATTGTTCATGTTTCAGCAGTGTTTCTACAAATTTTCCAGCAAAGTTACAAGCAGGGGAAGCTCTGTGGAAAGTCACTCCCTTCTCAACGTGTTTCCATGTGCCATAAGGGTTATCTTCAGGACAAGTTTCAATTTTATTTTTAGGGGATGGTTTGTCAGTGCTTTTGAAGATTTTGCATTAGCTTTCACTAACTTTAAAGATTGATCTCTATGTTATTCCATATCTCACTATTTTAATACTGATTTTTCCCATTTTTCAGTGTCGAGCATGCTTTTATTGCCTAATATCTGATCGATAACATAACCTATGAGAATTGTAAAAGTAATCCCTTGTAATCTGAACTGAGTGTATGTCTTTCAAGTGGACTTGATCTCCAATCTTTCAGTAAGTGAACTGAAAACACTTCAATGAAATAAAACAGTTACAAATCATTAAATAGTTTTATATTACAAACACCAAATGAGTGATGTTATGATCCCTGTGGAGAGAGGAATTCCCATGATGCCACTGGAAAGAAACTGGCGAACAAGTTTTTGCTTTTTAAAATGTGGGGCGGCACGGTGCCACAGTGGTAAGCACTGCTGCCTACACCACTGAGGACCCGGGTTCTATCCCAGCTCCGAGTCACTGTCTGTGTGGAGTTTGCACATTTGCCTGGGTGGGTCTTACCCCCTCAACCCAAAGATGTGCAGGGTGTGTGAATTGGCCACGCTAACTTAATTGGATAAAAAATAATTGGGTACTGTAAACTGTAAAAAAAATGTTTACTGTAACAAACAAATTAAAATCAACATAGGTTAAACATTAATTAACAGACAACTAATACATCAAACGAAGAAAAAAAGATATGTTTTGCAATAACTAGCTAACACAATTGAAATATGCATTTTTATTCTGTGACACCCTTCTGGCAGATAGGTAGCATTAAAGCAACAATCTCAAAGGCAGCCCCAGCTCTCCAGAAGAGGTTAATCCCACGCCGCCATGCCAGGTCAAAACTTCCAATGTCATAGAATCCCTACAGTGCAGAAGGAGGCCATTCGCCCCATCAAGTCTGCATCAACCAACTGAAAGAGCACCCTACGTAGGCCCACGCCCCCACCTCATACCCCAGTAACCCCGCCTAACCTTTTTGGACACTAAAAGTCAATTTTATCAATGCCAATCCACCTAGCCTGCACATCTTTGGATTGTGGGAGTAAACTGAGCACCCGGAGGAAACCCATGCAGACACGGGGAGAATGTGCAAACTGCACACAGACCATCACCCAAGGCCTTAATTGAATCTGGGTGCCTGGTGCTGTGAGGTAGCCGTGCTAACCACTGTGCCACCTTGCCACCCTTTGACAATTGTTTTACTCTGCCTGAATTTTCATGATCCGTTTATCACAAGCAAGACATGTCTTGACCCTTTCCTTACCCTAAATCTTTAAGAGCCCCATCTGTTCTGTTTCCTTTTGATAAACAAACTTTTGAAAAGAAACTGAACTCTTGAAAGCATTCTGCTTGGTCTTCACCAGCAGTTTTCCCTACTTCTCCTCAGCAGCATTTTCCAGTGTCTTAGCAATAGCTTTCATTCAGTTCAGAGATGCTCCTGTTAAGGATGCTAAAGACTATCACTTGACACCTATTTCTATTTGTGTTTCTCTCCCCATGACATCCTGAGATCACATGGGCACTACTCAGAGTTGAGCTGCTGAACAGGAATTCACCTCCCCCTTTTCAGAAATATCTGTTTTACTTTAAGTTAAAGGGGCATTTTAAAACATTGTGAAGTTTGACATGTCTGACAATGTACAGAGCAATGCTTGTAATGGAAGCACAAAGGTATTTTGCCTCATGTTCCTTTCGGACAGAAAATTGGCAGCTAGCTGGTCTCTGGTTGCTCCCTGGTCCGCGATTGATCATTGGCTATTACTCTTGGGAGTGGGTCCCTAAAAGCCATCTGTTGCTACTTTAAAATTAATCAAAGCACAACAATGATCTTGTATGTGTAAGATGCACACCTATGGTCAACTGAAGAAAAGTTTGTGCAAAAGACATGAATCTATTCAGGTCACATGACACATTATTTTACACAATGACATGTAAATTGATGTATTACATCAACTCCTTTAAATGTAAGACACTTAAGTGGTGACAGAAATGGCCAATTCCATTGAACCCAGGAAGCTCTCTACAACAAAAGTGAGTTTATAGTGTCTCTATTCACCTATACTTTTTAATCCTTGCTGTGGCGAAGGAAAAGCGGGATCGGCGCTGATCTCATTCTGATGCCTCAGTCCCCGCTGCCGGTGGCATTGAGGTTTGTGCCCTGTGCCATTAGTGGGCTAGGCACCGGATTCTCCATGCCTCCATGATGCTCCGGACCTCTGGGCCGGGATTCACACAGGCGTGGATTGGTGCAAGTATCTGCCAGTGTGGCCCTGATTTAGTGGGCCAAGTGGATGAGTATTTAAAATAGGTTCCCTCAAAGTCCATTGAAGGGCCCCTCCCACCTATCCCACCCTTTGCCCCCCCACATCAGACACACCGACCAGACCCAAACCGCCATCAGACCCCCCCCCCCACCATCAGACCCCCACATGAGACCGCCCCATCATAAGACACCCTCCCCCCCCCCACCACCATCAGACTGACCCCAGCCATCAGACCTGCCCCAGCAATCAGACCAACCCCCAACATCAGACAGACCCCTGCCGTCAGTCACCCATGCCTGGAAGCTATAGAGCAGTCCAGGCAGAAACAGTATAAAATCACTGTTTTTTCACTCACCTATCCCTTACATCTGCTGCCTCAGACAGAGGTAGAGAAAGCTGCAGCTGTTAGAAAGTCAAGGCTTTTCAAAGTGAAATGACTTTAGTAGGCTGTAATTTGTAGGGTCATAGCTTTATTTTAATTTCCCTTCATGCTTGAATCATCTCAAGTACCTTGCTGTGAACCTAACTGCAGTAACCAATGTGTTGCGAATATTTAGTTCATGGTTCAAGTTAATATTTTGGAGGTACTGCTTAGTTCTGGGAAGGTAAGGTAATTAAAATCCTGGGCTTTAGTGATGACCAGAATACCAAAAGAAATAGCAGTTCAGAAGATTAACCTAGTTTGATTAACAGAGTCAGAAGAGTGGGAGATAGAGCCATAAAATAGCCTGTGCTGAAAAAGTGTACTGAGACAGAAATAAACAATCTCTAAATTTTAGTGGTAAGTTTACTTTGCATCGACTGTCCAATTCCATGACCATCACTCCGTTCAATGCATTTGAATGATGAGTCACACAGTAAGTTCCCAGTTTCAGAAAGTTAGCAATACAACGGTGCACCTTGGACAATAACGTCCTGAGTTTTATGCTTGCCAAGGCGTTGTTCCTCACTTGAAGATTTGAGCATTAGTAACACTGCATGCTGTTAGCCTTACCATTACCTTAAGAGTAAATTCCAGCATTTTCCCTTCAAATTATCTTTAGTTTCTCCCACCAGAAACTCCATTAACTTTCTGCATTATCCAAAGACTTTCTGATCACAGAATCATAGAATCCCTACAGTGCAGATGTATAAGATGATGAATAAGAAACATCTATACCCACAAAATTGATGGATTGATTTTCCACAAAATATTCATTTGAATTTTAAATTCATTTGAGAAAAAAGTTCATTGGAGAAAGTGCAAACTCCGCACAGACAGGCACCTGAGGCCGGAATTGAATCCGGGTCCCTGGAGCTGTGGGGCAGCAGTGCTAACCACTGTGCCGCCATGCCGCCTCAGGCTTACACTTGATAACTTTAAGATTTATGTTTCTTATAAGAGAATTCTTGAGGGAGATACATAGTTACGAACCATCTTATTTATGTTATTGGTTGAATTGAAGATGCTCCATTTTTCTTAGCATTTTGGCTTGTGTTATGGTTAAGGCATCCTGATGAACTGAAAATGTTTGCTCTATTTTCTTTAATGAAATCCTCACTCTGGAACAATGAACATGTGGGGCGCCATTTAATGGCCTCGTCACGCCCTTCCTAGTGACGTGGTGAAGAATCTCGCGAGATGGTGTAATCTGGATCTCTCCATCATTGAGAAAAACCCCGCTACACACGCCCAATTAAATCGTGCCCATAAACTTAGAAAATAGCTTGTTCAGAGAACAAGAATGCAGGTTGAATTCATTGACCATTCTAGAATCCTTAGTTATAAAGTTTGGTATGATTATAAATTAAATATTATTGCAAAAAATACATTCAGAGCAAAGTTCAAACTATGCAAAGTGGTGATAGCAGAGCTCCACCACCTATGCACATCACCCCCAAAGTTCTATTTCATAATTTTCAAGAAAATGAAAGCCCGACAAGGTGCATATCTGGTAACTGATTCCCTGATGCTCATTTGCATTCCAACTGAAGTAGAACGTTATTTCTAGAGCTGTTTATTTAATGCTACCCATGAAACTGGTGCGCTGTGGCTGTTTTAAAGTCCAAAATACTAATGCTGTTACTTTCACCGATTATGACAAAGATTCAGAATGAGAGTGTTTATAAATACCATACAGGACTCTGTGGTTCTGCTGAACTGCTCGTAGCACTGCTTGCTCTTGCCATGTTAGTTTGGAGTATTACTAATTCCTGGTGAGAGTGGAACTTATGTGACAATTTAGAAACCTGGGAGAATCTTCAATATAATTGAATCTGAAAGATAGTAATAGTGAAGTCTGATAAATCTGTAAACCACGGGGGTAGATCCCTGCCTGCTGGCTCTGCTCAGTAGGTGGAGTATAAATGTGTGTGCTCACCGAGCTGCAGCCATTTCGGCAGCAGCTGCAGGAGGCAACATATCTCTGCTTAATAAAGCCTCGATTACTCTCTACTCTCGTCTCGTCATAATTGATAGTGCATCAATTTATTAAGCAGAGATTTTACAGCGATGGATCTCCGCATCAAGCCAGATCGCCTGCAGCTGCACCCTCAAGCAGACAACGCCATGTCCGCCTTCGCCCACTGGCTAGCTTGCTTTGAAGCCTCCATCGGATCTGCAACGGAACAACCCTCAGAAGCACAGAAACGCCAGATCCTGTATACACGGCTGAGCTCTGATATCTTTCCCCTTATCCGGGACGCACCCACCTACGCTGAGGCCATGGCGCTTCTGAAAGAGAACTACACCTGGCTGACCAACAAACTCTACGCCAGGCACCTCCTGTCCACTCGGCAACAGCTCCCTGGTGAGTCATTGGAAGATTTCTGGCGTGCCCTGCACGTCCTGACGAGGGACTGCAATTGCCAGGCAATTTCGGCCATTGAACATTCCGAACTCCTAATTAGGGGCGCTTTCGTTACGGGCATAGGGTCGGCGTACATCCGCCAGCGCCTCTTAGAAGGGGCTACCCTCGACCTCGCGGCGACCAAGAAACTCGCTACCTCACTAACGGTAGCCTCCCGTAATGTACAAGCGTACGCCCCCGACCGCACGGCGCCCCCCTCCTGGACATCGTGGACCCCACCAGTGACCGCCCCTAGCCAACCCCAAGCCTGGACATCATGGACCCCATCAGCGACTGCTCCCAGCCATCCCCAAGCCTGTGCCGCACAGCAGCCAGCCAACCCCGGGAAGCCCAAGTGCTATTTCTGTGGGCAGACAAAGCACCCCCGGCAGCACTGCCCAGCGCGGAGCGAAATCTGCAAGGCCTGCGGGAAGAAATGACATTTTGCTGCGGTGTGCCAGGCCCGGTCGATCGCTGTAACCAGGCCCATTGTTACTGCACCCCCCACGTGCGACCCATGGGCGCCGCCATCTTCCGCGCATTAAAACACGTGCGGCCTGTGGGCGCCGCCATCTTCCTCGCATCAGAACATGTGCGGCCCGTGGGCGCCACCATCTTCCTTGCCTCAGGACCCCTGCTTGCCGGGCACCTCATCGGGCCACTCATCGCCCACAACCGCCGCCGTCAGCCCGGGGCCTACCAACACCAGCCGCAGCTCCCTTCCATCACGCTCGACCAGTCCCGGCTGCACAACCTTGCAACCGCGTCGACGACGGTAAAGGTCGATGGGCACAAGACATCCTGCCTTCTTGACTCCGGGAGCATGGAGAGATTCACCCACCCCGATACGGTAAGGCACTGCTCCCTCGCGGTACACCCAATTACCCAACCAATCTCCCTGGCCTCCGGATCCCACTCCGTGGAGATCCGGGGGTACTGCACCGCCACCCTCACCATCCAGGGTGTAGAGTTCAGCAACTTCCAGGTCTACGTCCTCCCCAACCTCTGCGCTGCCTTGCTACTCTGCCTGGACTTCCAGTGCAATCTCCAAAGTCTAACTCTGAAATTCGGCGGACCCCTACCGCCCCTTACCGTGTGCGGCCTCACGACCCTTTAGGTCGACCCACCTTCCCTGTTTGCAAACCTCACCCCGGATTGCAAACACATTGCACCCAGGAGCAGACGGTACAGTGCCCAAGACAGGACTTTCATCAGTTCTGAGGTCCAGCGGCTGCTGCGGGAAGGCATCATCGAGGCCAGCCACAGCCCCTGGAGAGCCCAAGTGGTAGTTGTAAAGACTGGGGAGAAAAACAGGATGGTCGTGGACTACAGTCAGACCATTAATCGGTACACACAGCTCGACGCGTACCCCGTCCCACGCGTATCTGATATGGTCAATCAGATTGCACAGTACCGGGTTGTCTCAACAGTGGACCTGAAATCTGCCTACCACCAGCTCCCCATCAACAAGGCAGACCACCCATACACTGCATTAGAAGCAGACGGCCGCCTTTACCACTTCCTTATGGTTCCCTTCGGCATCACTAATGGGATCTCGGTCTTCCAACGGGAGATGGACCGAATGGTTGACCGGTACGGACTGCGGGCCACCTTCCCGTACCTAGATAACGTCACCGTCTGCGGCCATGACCAGCAGGACCACGACGCTAACCTTTCCAAATTCCTCCACACCGCCAAACTACTGAACCTTATGTATAACAAGGAGAAGGGCATGTTCAGCACCAACCGCTTAGCCATCTTTGGCTATGTGGTGCAAAATGGAGTTCTAGGGCCCAACCACGATCGCATATGTCCCCTCATGGAACTACCCCTCCCCCACTGCCCCAAGGCCCTCAAACAATGCCTGGGGTTCTTCTCATACTACGCCCAGTGGGTCCCTAACTATGCAGACAAGGCCCGCTCACTCATTCAATGCACCGTTTTCTCCCTGACGGCTGAGGCTTACCAGGCCTTCAACCGTATCAAGGCCGACATCGCCAAGGCCGCGATTGATGCACTATCAATTACGACGAGACGAGAGTAGAGAGTAATCGAGGCTTTATTAAGCAGAGATGTGAAGCCTCCAGCAGCTGCTGCCGAAATGGCTGCAGCTCAGTGAGCACACACATTTATACTCCGCCTACTGGGAGGAGCCAGCAGGCAGGGATCTACCCCCGTACCTGTAGTACAGGAGCCTTACCGTATTACATCTCATGTATGTGATATATACAAACAGTGGTGACTACCACAGCGATGCATGCGGTCGATGAGACGCTCCCCTTTCAAGTCGAGAGGGATGCATCAGACGTCGCTCTGGCTGCCACCCTCAACCAGGCCGGCAGACTCATGGCATTCTTTTCACGCACCCTCTATGCCTCCGAAATTCGGCACTCCTCCGTCGAAAAGGAGGCCCAAGCCATCGTAGAAGTTGTGCGGCATTGGAGGCATTACCTGGCCAGCAGGAGATTCACTCTCCTCATTGACCAATGGTCGTTTGCCTTCATGTTCAATAACACTTAGCGGGGCAAGATCAAAAATGATCAAATCTTGAGGTGGAGGATCGAGCTCTCCATCTACAATTATGAGATTTTGTATCGCCCCGGTAAGCTCAACGAGCCCCCCGATGCCCTATCCCGAGGTACATGTACCAGCGCACAAGTGGACTGACTCCGGGCCCTACACAATGGTCTCTGTCACCCAGGGGTCACCCGGTTCTTCCAATTCATAAAGGTCCGCAACCTACCCTACTCCAGTGCGGAAGTCAGAGCGGTCACCAAAGATTGCCAGGTCTGCGTGGAGTGCAAACCGCACTTCTACCGGCCAGATTGAGCGCACCTGGTGAAGGCCTCCCGTCCCTTTGAATGCCTCAGCATGGATTTCAAAGGGCCCCTCCCTCCACCGACCGAAACACATACTTCCTTAATGTTGTCGACGAATACTCCAGATTCCCCTTCGCCATCCCATGCCCTGATATGACGTCTGCCACAGTCATCAAAGCCCACACTAGCATCTTCACTCTGTTCGGTTTCCCCGCTTACAGCCGCAGCGACCGGGGATCCTCCTTTATGAGTGATGATGCGTTAATTCCTGCTCAGCAAGGACATTTCCTTGAGCTGGACGACCAGCTACAACCCCCGGTGAAACGGGCAGGTGGAGAGGGAGAACGGGACGGTCTGGAAGGCCGTCCTGCTGGCCCTATGGTCTAAAAAGCTCCTGGTCTCCCGCTGGCATGAGGTCCCCCCCGGCGCCCTCCACTCTATCGGATCGCTGCTTTGCACTGCGACTAACGAAACCCCCCATGAACGTCTCTTTGCCTTACCCAGGAAGTCCACCTCCGGGATTTCACTCCCAACGTGGCTGGCAGCTCCAGGACCCGTTCTCCTCTGCAAGAACGTGCGGCTCCACAAGGTGGACCCGTTGGTTGAGAGGGTACAGCTACTCCATGCAAACCCGCAGTACGCCTACGTGGCATACCCCGACGGCCGCCAAGACACAGTCTCCCTCAGGGACCTGGCACCAGCTGGTTCCCCACCCCCATCCCCAGCTGCCCCGGCGCCACCCATCCTCCCCCAGCGCACTTCACCACAGCCCCCGCCCCAGGACGATCGTCCTCCCCTTGGTCCCACCCAGGGATGAAGATGAGGACTACATGCTTCAGGAGTCACCGGCGACCGAGCCGGCGCCTACATCACCACCGGGACTGCGGCGCTCACAATGGAGGATCAAGGCACCTGACCGGCAAAATTTGGGAACTTTCCCCAAAAATGTACACTTTAAAAATGCTCACATACATGTAACTAGTTTTCCACCACCTCCGTTGGACTCTTGTTTAACAGGGGGTGAATGTGGTAGTCACCACTGTTCGTATATATCACATATATGAGATGTAATATGGTAAGGCTCCTGTACTACAGGTACGGGGGTAGATCCCTACCTGCTGGCTCCACCCAGTAGGCGGAGTATAAATGTGTGTGCTCACCAAGCTGCAGCCATTTCGGCAGCAGCTGTAGGAGGAAACACATCTCTGCTTAATAAAGCCTCAATTACTCTCTATTCTCTACTCTCGTCTCGTCGTAATTGATAGTGCATCACACTGCTTGCTCTTGCCATGTTTGTTTGGAGTATTACTAATTCCTGGTGAGATTGGAACTTATGTGACCATTTAGAAACCTGGGAAAATCTTCAATATAATTGAATTTGAAAGATAGTAATAGTGAAGTCTGATAAATCTGTAAACCATGTCAGGAGGGAATGTCAGATTAATAACTTGGGGCTAAATATTTATTACATGCTTAAAATGTTAATATATTAACAGCTACAACGCAAAACCATTCATTTGGGGCACCGTGCGCTTTGAGTGAATTAATGGCTCAGAATTTACTAGAGCATGTCATTGCGCTGTGTGCCCTGTTAATTAAGATTTTTCCCCTTACCCTACAGCTTGAGAAAACTTTGCACTCTAAGGTGCTGGAAGTACAAGCTGACAACAGGAGAACCTTCGAAAGATGGGTCCAAAAGGAGTTGGGTGAGGCTGGGTGGGTTGTCAAGTGGGGGAGGGGGGGTATGATTAGGGGGTCTGATGTGTAATAGACTAGGTTTTAATCAGTCTAACATTTCCTGGGTAACTACCCAGGTAAGTAGTGTGGAATTGTCCAAAGTCTCTGAATTTAGCCCAGAGTCTTGGATATTCAGGGGGGAGCAGGGGAATTGCCCATTGTAAGTTGAAACTTCCCAGGTAATACGGGAATTCCTGCGGGGGGCAGGTCCAGGCATCAGGTCTCCTTCAAGGTTTCAATGTACATTCTCAATCATACAGACAATCTCAGACAATCTGGAGACCAGAGGACTTGGCCCAGTATTATCGGTTCTGTCTGGAGACCTATGGTTATTCTCATCTCTTCCTCTTTGCATTCTTGTAAAACCTTTTACATCTCTTGCTCATTATATTCAACTTTTTTCTCCCATTATCACTTTTTTGGTCATCCTTTGTTGAGGAACAATTTACATATTAATAACATTAAGCAGCATCAAATTTGTCATTATTTTAGAAGCACAACCTGGACCAATGTTATGTTGTACTAATGTCATCACAAATGGAATAACAAATACAAAATTGTTTTTTTTTATAATTAATTTTTGGCAAGTGGGTTCCATGGACAAGGCTCATCCCTTTTCTTGAACTGTTATAGGCTGTGTGATGTTGATCGTAACCATTGGTACAACTGAGTGGCTTGTTGGTCCATTTTAGGGATGAGGGAAGATTCAACCAGCTTGTGTGGCACGCTTGTCACCAATAGGCTAGCCGGGGTAAGGAAGGCAGGATTCCTTCCTGAAAGACATCAGGGAACCATCTGTGGTTTATAACAGCTTCAAGGTCACTTTTATTGATATTAAATTTTAAAAAGACACAATTATAATTCACAAACTGGCAAGTGTGATTCAAACTCTCATGCCCTGGAGCTTTGTTCATTAAACTGTGCTCTATAAAGTTAAATGTATAAACTCAACTGATTCATAAGGCAGAATTCCCCCATCAGGGACTACGTCCTCTAGTGGGGGCAAGGACATGGAGTGTTTTCTGTTGAGGAGGCCGATGGGAAACCACGCCATATTTTCTGGTCCCGACCACATTAATTATGCATCCGAGTGTTTAACACTTTATTCCATGGTGTCATGGGCCTGATTGTGTGCCTTCTTGCAACATTGCTGGGTGCCATATTTAAAAGACGCTCAAAATCACTGACCCACTGTTGAAGGAAAAATATGGACTCCCTGAAAGTGAGGTTGGATCTCCAGGAATACTGTGTGGCTGAAAAATGGTCTTCCTCAATTACACTGAAACTGGAGGATTCACCTGATAGGTGGTTCCCCCCCCCCCCCCCCCCCCCCCTCCACCACTCGCACCTTCTGCTGTGGTGTTTCAGGGTGCAAGAACTATGGAGGCAGTCCCAATCATTCTCCAGGTAAGCCCCAACTTCTGTGATCCACGTTGTTCCAGATGTGTTCTGGGCCAGCATGTTCTCCCGCTGGTGCCACAGAGAATGCAGGTGTGCAGGTTAAATTTTGGTTGAATCTTCATCTGCAGCCCATTAGCAGGATGCAAATCAGTTTCACACTGGCCACCTGTATGTTTCCCGATCCACCACAGTGGACACCAGCGGACCCTACATAGGCCCACGCCCCACCCTACCTCCGTAACCCAAAATCCCCACCTAACCTTTTGGCTACTAAGGGGCAATTTAACATGGCCAATCCACCTAACCTGCACATCTTTGGACTGTGGGAGGAAACCGGAGCACCCAGAGGAAACCCACAAAGACACGGGGAGAAAGTGCAAACTCCACACAGACAGTCACCCATGGCTGGCATTGAGCCCGAGTCCCGAGTGCTGTGAGGCAGCAGTGCTAACCACTGTGCCACTGAGCAGTACATTGCCAGCCTGGCCTTGGTATCCTTCAATCACAGGTGCTGGATCTCCAAACGGAGCTCATGGAACATCTGTTGTCCAGTAATTGAAACAGCAGCCCCTGTATCGATTTCTATGTCCAAGAGGTGACTGTTCACTTGGAGCGTTATTTTTACTGGGGCTCCTCTGAGGGCCATGTTGCAGTTTAACTGCATGAAGTCATCTTCCTCGGGTGGGGCAATGTGCAAAGCCCTGGCTCCAGGCACTTGTGTCACCCGGCCAGCGCGACGTGTTCGATGTCACCAAGGTTCTTGCGACTGCAAGTGTCTCACTGTTGTGGGTATTCCTCATTGTCCTTTGGGAAAATGTTCCGTTTCCCCAGAGTTTGCCCAGCCATACTGAACTGGTATCTCTATTATTACCAGCGGTATAGAGTCACAATGATTCGCAACAAGTTCCACATGTTGGCTAAAGGTTTGTGAGTCTGGGCCTCTGGGTAGGTGAGGCTTTTGATCAGGTTGAATGTCAGGGTCCTGCAGTCGGTCAGGAGTATTACCATTTGCCTGGAAGAAATACCGCATCCGTTCGGTATACTGGGTCCAGTCTTCAAAGCCGGCATCAAAGTCCTCTAGCCTTCTGAAAAGTGGCATTTTAAAAGTTTTGTTGACCTGGTTGCTGTGCTGGGGCATTCTGGTGCAGTCAGGATCGGAGATGTTGTTTTCCTAGCTGCCAGTATAAAAGCTCAGGAGGTCCAAGAAGGTAAATTCAAATGAAGCCTAATTCAACAACAAAAACAAAGGCTGCAATGTGGCTTACAGTGCAAAGGTCCAAACCAGGACTATCCATCACAGTCTGGGCTGGCTTTGTGAGGTGATCTGTCTGAGCCCCAGTTAATGGGCCTCTGCCCACTACTGTGGGAGCTCATATTCCACAAATCCCACAGGAAGGTCAATTGGGGTGACCCATGGGTCTCGTGAGGGTTAGTACATTATTATATAACTTTACGTGTGGACTGCTTAAAAGTGTTTGTATGTTTTAAATTAGAATATGGCAACTGAAAATTTACTTTGGAAGAAGAGAAGTCAGAACTTCTTGGACCACTAATAATGGAGATTCTTGAAACTCCAGGGTCCAGGTTCGATTCCCGGCTTGGGTCCAGGTTCGATTCCCGGCTTGGGTCACTGTTTGTGCGGAGTCTGCACGTTCTCCCCGTATGTGTGTGGGTTTCCTCCGGGTGCTCCGGTTTCCTCCCACAGTCCAAGATGTGCGGGTTAGGTGGATTGGCCATGCTAAATTGCCCTTAGTGTCCAAAAAGGTTAAGTGGGGTTACTGGGTTACGGGGATAGGATGGAGATGTGGGCTTCGGTAGGGTGTTCTTTCCAAGAGCGGGTGCAGAATCAATGGGCAGAATGGCCTCCTTCAGCACTGTAAATTCTATGATTCTATGTTCCCTGTGGTGGCGTTACCTTTCCCTTGCTGAGGATTCTACTGCTGGAAGCTGCAGAAAGAGAGAAAGGGGGGGCAGGAGGACTGATTCAAATGAGCAACTCGATAAAGGCGCTGACCAACTGCTTTCGCAGATTGCTGGTGACTTTATTGTACTGCTGACTGTTCAATGTCTAATGCCGGAAGTCGTAGGTTTGCTTGCTGCTGCCTCTTTTAGAATGAGGCGCATTGATCCAACTGGGCAACTTGATGAGGGTGTTGCAGACATGCTACTGCAGACTGCTGACAGTTTTATTGTACTATTTAGTGTTTAATGTGTATTTGGTTTTCTTTGTATAATTGCACTGTGCACTGTTGTAGCGTTGTGTTTGCACCAATATTCTATCGCAAAATTATGCTCATGTGGGTATGGTTCAGTGCCTCTTCCTTGTCGATTAATGGTCAACGTGATATATTATGTTTTTTTAAAATCATTTTATCTTCTTTTAATAAAGGTATTGTTGACCCTGTAATGAACAAAATATTGTCAAGTGGCTATGGGTTGTGTTGTTGCTTGCTCCTGCTGGTGGCTGCAAATGAAGAAGGATTTGTGAATGAGAACAAGGAGGAACTTTAAAGGGAGCGATTAGAAATCTGTAATAACAATAATGTAGGAGAGTGAGGTTTAGTATGAGATAAGATGCAGATGGTCGAGTTCGTCAATGACTTGGTTTAGTAGGATTGCACGTCAAAGTCTGAACAGACTAACGTTTATCAAATCAACCCTATGAAGATGATCAATGGGCCAACTCTTTTATTTGAGGAGTCTGATACCTTGTTTTTCTACAAACTAACTGTGACTAAATTTTAAAAACAATTTCATTTATTTCAAAGCAAATCACTTTGAGATGTTAAGAAGAGGTGAAAGAAGGTTTTTATATTAAATTCTTACTTATCTGTATTGTCATCATCATCTTTGACCCATGGGCTAAGCTGGTTTTGAGTCAAAGTCTCTGTTTGAAAGTATGAGTGAATAGATTCAAATTGTCTTTCCCAAATACTGGATTTCCACAATCATCATATCTTCCAAATGAGAATATGAGAATGATCTGCTGTCAACATAGTCAAAGTATCTTCTTCATCAATCAGAAGATGTGTTCTCTTCATGGAATTGTCAAATGTAATTGTTTCGCACAGGGCCTGGCCAATATGATGTCCATGATGTCCTTTCACCTATAAGGTATGCTTTACATACTAAACTATTGAACAAAATAAAAGGCACCATCCTAAGTGCAAAAGTATGTAGTTCGCTGCCTTGACTAAAGATTTAAAGGAGTCGAGAAGAACTTGATAAAAATCAAAGCAACAAATGAACAACGAAATAGGTGCAATTAAATGGCAAAAGAGGAACAATTGATAAACAATTGAATTAAAGCAGGAGGGAACAAAAGCATGTTGAAATGTGCTGAAACACCATACAGTCTTGTAATGATAGGACCGCAGGTACACGCATGGAATTCCCATCCCAGTAACTTCCGGATATCTACCATGGCCAGAGGTAAAGGATGCATCATCCTGCGTTGATCTGTTGCACACCCAGCAGCTGGCTAAACAGCAGCTTTAACCAAGATTTCGGAGCTGGTCACTCGGAACACTTTTGGCATCAGGATGATACATGGAAAAGAAGAAAACAACATGTTATGATAAGCTATGAAATGACTCATTTAAAAAAAAAACAAGCATAAGTGGTTTCTTTCTATGCTGTTATGGGCCAGGGTTTAGAATATTGAATATCCAAAGTATATCATGGAGCTCACCTGACCTACAACTGTTTATTGATTTTGGTTATGATGAGCACAAGGGCCTGCCTTTCAGGTGTTATTCAACAGAGGCCTTAAGGACTTTTAATTAAAAACATAGTTTATTCTACAAATTTAATTTTATAAATACACACAGTAAGCATTTTTATCAACTACAGGCATAAATACCTCACACAGCTACAGTACTCTATGTACAGCCCTTAAACTGTTCCAATTTAATAACAAGATCGCATAAACCAGAAAACCCTTTGCCAAGGTGTGGCCCAGCACACAGCACTCAAGACCTAGTATTGACACTCTTGTTTCCTTTTCAAAACAGCAGGTTTGATTTCCTTCCAGAAAACAATTATTTCTTTTCAAGTTATCAAGCAGTCTGGAAATAGCTTTTAAACTGAAGGCAGAGAGACACTCAAGATACTTGTCCGTCTGAATACAGCAGACAAATGTGAAAACTATTAGGATTTTCAAAATTATAAGATTTATTAACCAGGGGCTGGTTTAGCTCACTCGGCTAAATCGCTGGCTTTTAAAGCAGACCAAGCAGGCCAGCAGCACGGTTCGATTCCCGTACCAGCCTCCCCGAACAGGCGCCGGAATGTGGCGACTAGGGGCTTTTCACAGTAACTTCATTGAAGCCTACTCGTGACAATAAGAAATTTTCATTTCATTTTCAACAAAGCAAAAAAAAAACGGAAGCACATAAGTGTCACAAAGCATGCTGATGTTATTTACGAGGGTATCCCAACATAGAACACGGGTTTATGGGGGGGAATAGTTTTGTTTTAGTTTGGTGTGAGGAGACAAGGGAAATCCAGTGAGAATAAATAGCGCAGTCATTGTGTAACAATTATTAAAGACTATTCCTTAAAGTAATTTAAGACAAATACACACAAAGAGGACTACTCTACTCTCACACAATTAAGGTGTATGATCTACTAATATATATGGAATGCGCCTCTTGTTATAAAATATATCTATGATACCTGAACACTGTAGTACTTCCCCCTTTTCCCCCAAACAACATCCAAATTGAAGAGACAGCTATAGTTACCACACCATACAGGGATGGTACTCAAATGTGGTCTGGAACCGTCTTTCTCCTGGTCCAGTGAAGATTTTACAACTGCTGTTACGAAGGTTCTCTGCACTGCCATGGCTATGACATAGAAGCTCATTTGCTGTGAAATCCTGGCCCTAAGCCTACTGGGAAATCTGGCCAAGTTACAAGAGACACTGCAGTCTGATGGTAAATGTAGAGTATTGTGCGCAGTTCTAGAATCCACATTATAGGAGGGTTGATAGCACTTGAAAGGGTGAAGAGGGGATTTATCAGGATGTTGCCTGGGCTGGAGAGTTTTAGTTATGAATAGAGCAATAGACTGGGGTTGTTTTCCTTGGAGCAGAGGAGACTAAGGGGCACATGATTAAGATGTATAAAATTATGGGAGGCATAGATCGAATAGACTGGAAGAAACATTTCCCCTTGGTGTAGGGATCAATGACCAGGAGGCAGATTTAAGGTAAGTTGCAGGAGGTTTGGAGGGGATGTGAGAGGGTGGTGGGAGTGTGGAACTTGCTGCCACAAATGGTGGTGGAAGCAGAGACCCTCATAACATTTAAGAAGTATTTAGATGTGCTCTTGAGATGCCAAGGCATACAAGGCAATGGGACAGGTGCTGGAAAATGGGATGAGAAGAACTTTCGCTGGTGGCCATGGAGTTAGCTGTTGCACATTTAGTAGCTCCCGCTCAAGGTAGATTTCTTCGGTCCTTCCCCGTCTGAGGGGTGGAATTTTGGATGAAAAGAGTTGTAGGAGTGCCAGAAGAAAGTGCAACTCCTCCGGTGTGGCTGGTGGATGGATCCATGAACTAGGAATGGGTCGAGAAGAAGGAAGCTGGTGGAACAGGAGAAACTTCGTGCACCACAGGTCAAGAGGGTGGAGGGCGAATTTGATTTTCTCCATTTGGAGAGATTCCGAGAGGTCGGACAGCCAGTCTGCAGCTTTGGGTGGTGCTGCTGACCGCCAGCCAAACAGGATTCTACGGCGGGCGATCAGGGAGGCAAAGGCAAGGGCATCCGCCCTCCTCCCCAGGAATAGATCTGGCTGGTCTGAAACCCCGAAGACCGCCACTATCGGGCATGGCTCCACCCTCATCCCCACCACTTTGGACACTGCCTCGAAGAAGGCTGTCCAGTACCCAGCAAGTCTGGGGCAAGACCAGAACATGTGGGCGTGGTTGGCCGGGCCTCCTTGTCACCGTTCATATCTATCCTCCACCTCCGGGAAGAACCTACTCATACGGGTTCTTGTTAAGTGGGCTCTATGTACCACTTTTAGCTGCTGCAGACTGGCTGTCCAACCTCTCGGAATCTCTCCAAATGGAGAAAATCAAATTCCCCATCTGAGGGTCAGACGACAGCTTCCACAGAACATGGGAGCCATTCACCCGATTGTTCCGGGGCCAGTTTGTGGCCAACGAACAAGTGGAAGAATAGCCAGGTAGCCAAGAATTAGGGGAAAGTCGCCAAAGCATGAGAGGGAGAGATAGACCGGGGGGGGGGGGGACACAACTAAACATAAGAAGAAAGAAAGACAAACCACAGAACGGGGGGGGGGGGGGGGGGGGGGGGGGGGATGGGAAGAGACAGGGAACAAGAGAGGAGAACCAGGATGGTGGGGGGAGGCAGGGAAATGAGAGCCGGAAGGAAGGCACGGGATACAATAACGAACATGGCATCTCCAGGAGCAGGGAACGAGGAGAATGAAGACGAAAGACGGGAGGAACGGCAGAACAAAAACAAAGAACAAAGAAATGTACAGCACAGGAACAGGCCCTTCGGCCCTCCAAGTCCGTGCCGACCATGCTGCCCAACTAAACTACAATCTTCTACACTTCCTGGGCCCATATCCCTCTATTCCCATCCTATTCATGTATTTATCAAAGTGCCCCTTAAATGTCACTATCATCCCTGCTTCCACCATCTCCTCCGGCAGCAAGTTCCAGGCACCCACTACCCTCTGTGTAAAAGACTTGCCTCGTACATCTACACTGAATCTTACCCCTCGCACCTTAAACCTATACCCCCTAGTAATTGACCCCTGTACCCTGGGAAAAAGCCTCTGATGATCCACTCTGTCTATGCCCCTCATAATTTTGTAGACCTCTATCAGGTCGCCCCTCAACCTCCGTCGTTCCAGTGAGAACAAACAGAGTTTATTCAACCGCTCCTCATAGATAATGCCCTCCATACCAGGCAACATCCTGGTAAATCTCTTCTGCACCCTCTCTAAAGCCTCCACATCCTTCTGGTAGTGTGGCGACCAGAATTGAACACTATACTCCAAGCGTGGCCTAACTAAGGTTCTATACAGCTGCAACATGATTTGCCAATTCGTATACTCAATGCCCCGGCCAATGAAGGCAAGCATGCCGTATGCCTTCTTGACTACCTTCTCCACCTGTGTTGCCCCTTTCAGTGACCTGTGGACCTGTACACCTAGATCTTTCTGACTTTCAATACTCTTTAGAGTTCTACCATTCACTGTATATTCCCTACCTGCATTAGACCTTCCAAAATGCATTACCTCACATTTGTCCGGATTAAACTCCAGCTGCCATCTCTCCGCCCAAGTCTCCAAACAATCTAAATCCTGCTGTATCCTCTGTCCGCAATTCCACCAAGCGGAGGTGAGCGCGAGACGGCAGCGAGATCCGTCTGGGAGAAACAAGCGACAACACCAACACCAAACCCACTCGAGTATTGCCCACTGTTATTGTTTCTCTGGCACCCGGATGTATATTTACCTCCCCAGTCTCCACCCCCCCCCCCCCCTCCCCCCCCCCCCCCAACAGTCGGCCACTTATGTGTTGTAAATAATTTTGCCAGGTGTACAGAGTTGCTGCTGTTGAGCTGGTGCACAATTCCCAACCAGTTATTCTATTTTATTTTTTATTTTTTTATTTTTTATTATTTACTATTTTCTTTTCATTGGTATGTTTGGGTGTGCCCTTCTCTTCCATATATGTGTGTATATATATATGTCTCTTATCCTGTGTACGTAACGGTAAATATACTTTGTTCAAGAACCCAATAAAAAACATTAGTTTTTTAAAAAGATGGCCTTCTTCGAGGGCCAAGGCTTGTTCTGCCCGCCCAGTGGTCAACGGAGCAGCTAGTGGACTTCTTAAATGAGAAGTTTAGCCAGCAGAGAATAGAGGACCTGGAGGACCTGGCCAAGGTGGTAGAGCCGCTCAAACCAGGGATTGACTAAGTAGAGCAGAGGCTCGAGTCCCAGGGCCAGGCGATCCAGAAAGTGGAGGAGGCAGCGGGGAAGCATGAGAAACAGCTCCCCTCATAGGTGGCTGAGGTGGGGGCGATGCGGGAAACCCAAAAGAGGCTGAAGGAGAAGGTGGAGGATCTGGAGAACCGCTCCAGAAGGCAAAAACTACGGATTGGAGGATTGCCAGAAAGCATCGAAGGAGCAGAGGCCGGCAGGAATGTGTGCAAAATGCTGGAAAAGCTGATGGGGAGGGAGCCTTTGATCGGCTTCTGGAGGTCCACCAAGCGCACAGGGTGCTGAGGAGGAGGCCACAGGCGGGTGAGCTGCCGAGGGCGATGGTGACGCACCGCTTCTTGGACAAAGAGAAGATTCTTCGGTGGGTGAGGCAGACGAGGAAATCCACCTGGGAAGGAAATGAGCTGTGGTGTACCAGGACCTGGGCGCAAAACTGGGGAAGAGGAGGACCGGGTTTAATCAGGTCAAGGCTGCTCTCTTTAAGATGGGAGTGAAGTCTCTGGGTGACTTTCCAGAATTGAGAATACTATTTTGGTACGCCAGTTGGAGTTTTTGAGAGACGATGGACTGCCAGGAGAAGGAGTACATTGAACTTTGGAGGAGTTGTGATGGATCTCTGTGTCTATTTGGAACCCTGGATATGCGTTATCCCTTCTTCGTTGCCAAATAACAGATTCAGGCTGTGCTTTTTGGCAAAGTTTCGTTGAACTTTATTGTCAGCTTTAGTGTCCACTGGTAAACTTTGGTTACAATACAAACTTAGGTCAGATTGATTGTCTTTAGCAAATACAGCGGTTGAGTTTAAAATACAAATCATGGTAAATCTTCAAATCATAATACGTGGCTTTTCTACTAGAGACGCAGTTGAAGCTGGAGGGGGGACAGATGAGGTTGAGGAAGGGATGGGTGGTGAAGGAATTTTGTATTTTTCCCATGTGTTCCGGGTGTACTCCCGGATTGTCTGTTTTGTGGTGGGCAAGGCATTGTTGGCGGAGATGGACGATTCAGAGCATTCGCTGAATGTGGTCTCAGGCCACACACCATCCTGGGTGGATTTGCGAGTGGACCGAAGGGGTGGGCAGCGCCCGCAGTGGAGGTTGGATATGGGGCTGTTGGTGGATGAGGAGGCTTGCGAGCGGGTGAGGACTGTCATTCAGGTATACAGGGAGCTGAATGACACGTGGGAGATCGACAAGTGTTGACGCCGGTGTCAAAACCGGCACGAGTGACGCCAGTGTCAACAGGCCTTAAGGCCCAGCCATTCTCCCCTTCCTCGGGGACTAGAACAGCGCTGTGCGCTGTTCCGGCGCCAAAAGCGCCCCGCCACAGCTGACGCGGGTCCACGCATGCGCCATGGCCGTCTCCGCGCCAGCCCATGGGCAACATGGTGGAGCCCCTACAGCAGCCCGGCGTGGAGAAACATAGGCTCCGCCCCGGACTTAGCGCGCCCGTCGATCGATTGCCCCAGATCATGGGCCTGGCCACCAGGTGCCCCCCCCCCCCACCCCCCGGAGTCGGCTCCCCCTGCCCCCCCCCTCCCCCCCCCCCCCCCCCCCCCCCCCCCCCCCCCCCCCCACCACCACCAGGACGGCCCCTGCAGCCAGAATGCTGGGTTCCCACCGGGTAGGACCATAAGCAAACGACGCCGGCGGGACTTGGTGGAACTTGGCAGAACTCGGCGTGCACTCGGCCAGTCGAGCGTGCAGAATCGCGCTTTCAACGGCCCCCGACCGACAACCCGATGTCGGAGCAGCGTGTCGGGATTCACGCGCCCACCCCTCCGGCGATTCTCTGACCCAGCGAGGGCTCGGAGAACCCCGGCCCATGGCTGTGGGAGGCGCTCATGGAGGTGGTTCAGGGGTGGGGAGGGGGGTTTATTTTTATTTGGGCACACAGGGAAAAGGCAGAACGGCAGAGATGGTAAGGCTGGTGGAAGAGATTCTGAGGGTGGACCAGGGGTATTTGAGGGTCTGGAGGCAGGGTTGTTCGGGCTGGTGCCACGGGGAATATGGTAGGGCAGTTGCGGAGGGGCAGGGGGCCAATATACGAGTATTGGGAGAAGGCAAGTCGGATGCTGGCCCACCAACTTAGGAAACGGGAGGTGGTAGAATGATGGATGGGACGAGAATGGTGGTGCTGCACCTGGTTGGGGCGAATGGGGTGTTTGAGTAATTTTTAGGAGGTTATATGAGTTGGAGCCTTTGTTTGGGGGAGGGGGAGGGAATGCGACGGTTCCAGGAATTTTCCAGGGTGAATGAGGAGTTGGTGCAGGGCTTGGGGGCCCCTTTAAGGTGGAGGGAGATGATAGAGAGCATGGGGGCGATGCAGGCAGGGGAGGCCCCAGCCCGGATGGGTTCCCGGTGCAGTTGTTGGTGAGGGTGTATAATGAGGCTAGGGAGAGGGGGGATCTCCCCCCGACACTATCACGGACATCCAACCCCCTGACACCAAAGAAAGATAAGGATCCGGAGCAGTGTGAATCGTACCGTCCAATATCGTGTCTGAATGTGGTTGCTAAGATGTTGGCGAAGGCGTTGGCTTCGCAAATTGAGGACTGTGTCCCGGGGGTGAAAGGCGAGGACTGTACGGGGTTTATGAAAGGGAGACAGTTGTCAGCAAATGTGAGGAGGCTGCTTAACCTGATTATGATGCCCCAGAGGGGCAAGAAGTGGAAGTGGCAGTGGCGATGGACGCGGAGAAGGCTTTCAACCCGGTGGAGTGGGAATATCTGTTGGAGGTTTTGAGATGGTTTGGGGTTTGGGCAGGGGGTTGTGGACTTGTCCGGTTGCTGTATAGGGAGCCAGTTCAAGTGTGTAGAACCAGGTGAGCCATGGATATTCTGAATTGTACCATGAGAGAAGGCAAGGGTGCCCGCTCTCCCCGTTGCTTTTTGCCTTGGCTATAGAGCCATTAGCTATGGCACTTAGAGCGTTGAGAGATTGGAAAGGGAATGTGCGTGGGTGGGGGGGGGGGGAGGGGGGGGGGCGAGCACAGGGATTCGCTGTACGCGGACGACCTGTGGTTATATATTTCGGACCAACTGGATGGCATAGGCGGCATAATGCGGATGTTGGAGGACTTTGGTCAGTTCTCCATGTACCAGCTGAACATGGGAAAGAGCGAGGTGTTGCCGATTGAGCCAGAGGCCAGGCGAGGAGGTTGGGGAAGTTGCCGTTTAAATCTCCAAGTTAAAAAGGAGAGTGCAACTTTTTCGAGGCATCCGGAAACTACCTGGGTGACATCATTGATAAAAATGGCTTGCATAAGCACCACATCCTCAAAATGTGTCACAACTGAGGTTGTTTCTGAGATCAGTAAATAATTATGGCAAATTTAGCAATGCAATTGAAGCCTTTGCACACTTTGTTATGTACCAAATAGGTATGGCACTGACATTTGCGAAAGTGTATTTAAAAAGGTAAAAGAAGCCTTCAATAAGTGAAAGCTATTGGTTCACCACAATCCCAAGCTGAGGAAGCAATGACTACACCAGAAGTTACATGAACGTCAACAACCTGCTCCTTTTGCTCAACTTAATGCAGTAGTGATCAGACATGTATCAGAGCAGCTTGCTGCAGAGACACCCAGTGCTCAAAGTGTGGAATTGAAGATGAACTCAAACAATTATTAACATGGAACTAGAGCTACAGTGAGTGAAGAGTGTCACAGAGCTGAGTGACTGGAAAAAGTCTATTCGAGCACCATTTACAAGCATCATGTTCAATCACAACATAAGAGGTTTATGTTTCAAAGTTCATAAGCAATGTTGACACTGCATGCTGTTTTTAATGTATAGATAGTAAGTTTCTAATTACATTGAAGTGATGAGGTTTGATGGGCATTTCCTCATGTCTGACTTTTACTTTGTTCTAAAGAGGTTGCGTAATTTAAACTCCAGCATTTTGTCATTTACAGATGGTCAGTGAGGACAGTATCACAGGAGGTGTGGTATGGAGCCAGAACTCGCTTGGCTGTTGCCGCTCAGTGGTAGAATTGTAGATTCGGGAGGGCTAGCACCCCCCTGGATTTTGTTTTTTGTAGGACCTTCTTTGGGATCCTAGCATTTTTACCCCCCCCATACGAACGCCATGATAAGTTTGTCCAGCACTTTGAAAAAAGCCTTGGGGATGTAGATCGGAATGGATCTAAACAGGAAGAGGAACCTGGGCAGTACATTCATTTTGATCGTCTGGACTCCCCCCGCAAGGGAGAGTGGGAGTGTGCTAACGTGGGTGGCAGTGTGCCCCTAGCTAGCGAGTCTGTGAATATCTCCCGCAGGTGCGGGGCCAGCGCTGTCGCGAATTTTTTGTAGAAGTCCGCCAGGAATCCGTCCGGTCCCGGCGCCTTCCCCGTCTGCATGGAGCTAATGCTGTCCATGATCTCTCCCAGTGCTAGTTGTGCTTCCAGATCCCGTTTCCTGCCCTCTCCCACGACTGGTATGTCCAGTCCATCAATAAACCGGTTCATCCCAGCCTTCCCCGTTGGGGGCTCTGAGGTGTACAGCTCTTGGTAGAAGGCCTTGAAGGTTTTGTTAATCCTCTCTGGTTCTGTTTCCAACGTGCCTCCGGTACCCCTGATTTGTGCAATTTCTCTGGTGGCTGCCTGCTTTCTCAGCTGGTGTGCCAACAGGCGGCTGGCTTTGTCTCCGTGTTCGTACAGGGCCCCGCGTGCCTGGCGGAATTGGTGCACTGCTTTCCTGGTGGAGAGCAGGTCAAAGTTCCTTTGTAGTTCTTTTCTCTCCGCCAGGAGCTCTACGGTCAGGGCCTCGGAGTATTTACGGTCTACCTCCAGTATAGAGTCGACATGGTCTTTTTGATGAAACTCGTGTCGTCCCAGTTGGGCGCGTACACGTTGTAAATGCCCATTTTAATTAAGAAGCCTCAGGAATGATATGACTTGTTCCTGATGCCCTTTCTTTTAGCAGCAGTAATGGGATTAGTAACTGTTTATGGCTGAGGCCTCAGGATCTGGTCAACTGACAGAAGGTGGAGGGCTGGGATTTTTCAGACCCTGGAAATCCAGGATTGAGGGTCTGTTGCGCCTCCTTGCAATTGGCAGCAATAAGGTAGATCCTGAGACTTGCTGTGTTGTTCCAGGTTCTGCAAGAGTGAGTGTGTTGCTGGGACTTGGCAACAATGGAAGTGATCCTGGGATCTGTGAGCAATGAGGAAGCAAATTCCAACATTTGTGATTTCTAGGAGTGTCCAAGATCTGGGAGAAGGAAAGGAATATCCTTGGAATGGAAGTATTGGAGATAATACCAGAGTGGGAGAATACCATGAAAAGGGATCCTAAGTTTTCTCATGACAGGGCAGGAAGGGTATTAAGGGAGTCTCATGGTTTGAGAGCACTGGGAGAAGAACCCTGGATTCTGGGAGGACTGGACAGGGGACCTGGCATCTGACAGTAGACGGTCTGGCAATGGTAAAGGCAGCCTGCCACCGGTGGGGAGCCCAGATTTCCCTTTAGGAAACAGCAAAATGAATTGATTGGTCATTTATATCATTAGCTGTTTTGGGGATCTGTTTTCTACAAGTTAGCTCCTGCATTAAGGAACAAAGGCCTCTCAGCCACTCTAGATCATAGTTAATCAATATCTCAACTCCGTTTAACTACATTTGATCGACATCCCTCAATATAGCCTTACTAATGAAAATCTATTGGTCAATTGATCCAGCATCAGCAGGGCAGGTGGGTGAGGGAGTGGCAAGGAAAAGATCTTCTGACAATACTGATCAATCTCATCAATCTTTTCTACATTGCCTCCTGCACTTGATCGGCACTCTCATTTCTTGGCAACTAGGAATACACATAATGGGAGAGAAAGTTATCTGCATGACACCCTACACTTGTCTTTGCCCCATTTCCCAAATATCTTTGTTTATTAAAAATCTATCAATCGCAGTTTTAAAAATCTGTCAATCTCAGATCCAGCATCAATTGTTATTTGCAGAAGAGTGCTCCGAACTTCAATCGCCCTTTGCCTGACGCATTCCTCTTGTGAGCTCTGATCCTAACCTTTAGACTATTTCCGAGTTCCAGACTGCCCAGCCTAGGGAAATAACTTCTCTCCATTGCCCTACGTTTCCCTTAACATCTTAAATTTCCACCAAACCACCTCTTAAACTTCTAAATTGCAGGGAATAAAACCCAGTTTGTGTAATCTCTCCTCGTAATTTAATCCTTGGAGCTCAGTTATCATTCTGGTAAATCAATATTGCATTCCCTCCAAATGCATCTTACCTACTGTGTGGTGCTCAGAAATACTCGCAGTGCTCCAGGTGTGGTCGAGATGTGTAACTTCAACCTCTGGGTCTTTGTGATAGAAAGGCCAGTATTCCATTAGTAGTTTTAATTTCTGATATTTTCAGTGTGAGCTCATGACATTTTAGTATTCCATGGACATGAAATCCCAAGTTTCTTTGGAACAACATTGTGCATAGAGTTCCACCATTTCAAAAGTACCCGCTCTATCCTTGTTATGTCCAAAGTGTACATCCTCACATTTGTGTTCATTGACATCTATTTGCCAAAGTTTTGTCCATTCACTTAACCAATCAATAACTTTTATCATTTGAATTTTGCTTTAGAGATGTGTTACCAAAGCTTTTTGCCTTGTAGTCATAAGGACAAATGCAAGAATGGTAAATCTCAAACAATTATAACGATTTATGCTGGAACGACCCGGTGGTGCAGTGGTTAGCACTGCTGCTTCAGAGTGCTGAGGACCTGGGTTCAATCCCAGCCCCGGGTCACTGTCCGTGTGGAGTTTGCACATTCTCCCCGTGTCTGCGTGGGTCTTATCCCCACAACCCAAAGATGTGCAGGGTAGGTTGATTGGCCACGTTAAATTGCCCCTTCATTAGAAAAATAAAAAGAACACAATTTACGCCACAGAAGAAAAGGTTGCTAATTGGCTGGCAAGTCGACTCTCATTGGCTAAGGCATTGTCACGGTGAAAGTAACAGGGAACTGAAGTGGGAAAATCAGATTGAAGGCACAAAATTGGCAATGCATTTCTGTCGGAAACTAATAATAAAATCATCCTGAATACTGTGTGTGATCTGGTTAATTTGGACCCGTTCCAATGAAGCAATGTACCAATGTTGGGTATATTACTCACCTTCATACTCTTATCTTCATATTCTTCCAGCTTCAAAAAGACATCTCTTTGACTAAGCTTTCAGACAACTCTTTTAATCTTTTCCTTCCACCTCTCCTTACATCACTTGTGAAGCATTTTTTCAATACTCAAGGTGCTATTTCGCTTTGCTGATTTTCTGAATTGACATACATATTAGTGGATGTATGAGGGAAACTGACACTGTTGCAAGTGTGCCCCATTAAGAAGTCACCTTCAGGATAAGAGTGAAGAAAATAGTTGAAAAAAAACAACAGTAACTAGACAGCGCAATGTCTCATGTAATCATGAAAGTCTTTAACTTCAAGCCATGTTACAATGCTAAAACTCTTTGTGAAACATATTAAATATTTTGGCAATGCTGCAGTATTTTTAGACAAATTCCTTTCATGTGACTTCCAATTTTACTCTTGCTATTTAGTTTAAATCAAAGGGTGGGGGGGGGGGGGGAGTATTGTTTGTTCATGTCAATATTTTAAGGAATGCCCTAACTCAGGGGTGGGCAAACTTTTCCGTGCAAGGGCCACATTCAGAAATTCACAATTTTAAAGGGCCACATAGTACATTAATTAATAGTCCCGGTTGTAACCAATTAGCGTGCGGCATATACCTCAGCGCTTCCCCCGGCGGCATCCTGCCTTTAGCCCTCTTTTTCTCTACTTTTCAAAAATGGCGCTTCACCCGGTTATGATTCTGGGCGCCTCATATGGAACATAGAACATAGAACAGTACAGCACAGAACAGGCCCTTCGGCCCTCGATGTTGTGCTGAGCAATGATCACCCTACTCAAGTCAACGTATCCACCCTATACCAGTAACCCAACAGCCCCCCCCCCATTAACCTTATAAAAAAAAAATAAAAAATTTTAAATTTAAAAAAAAAATTTTTTTTTTTTTTATGACTTGATCTTGGTGGGCCGCATAAAGACCTTTGGCGGGCCGCATGCGGCCCGCGGGCCGTAGTTTTCCCACCCCTGCCCTAACTGGTGATACATGGGATTTGCTGTGATACCGACTGTCTGCTACCAATGTTAAGTGTAACTAAAATTAAAACATTGAAAGCACATTTCTATAGTGTGCAGTACAGCAAATGCAGCGTCTGCTCCTGTACATTCTCAAATTCGGGTTTAAATTAGAGTAGCCAGGAACTGTGGTTCAGCATTAGGATTTAGGTGTCTGTGTACAGAAGCCATTAAAACCAGTGAAAAGAAAATGATAAGATTAAAACAATTTTGGCCTTTGCTTCGAGAGGGCAGGATAGAACTTTGCTTAGATCCTACCTGGAGCATCGCATTCAATTCTTAGCACTGCCCCTCGGGAAAGAAGTTGGCCTTGGAGAGTGTTAAATGCAAATTCAGCAGAATGTTACCAGGGTTAGGGGCTAAATTATGAAAACAGGTGGCATGCAGTAGTTTTGTAGCTAGGATAGGTGGCCCTTCTGCTCAACCAGTCCATAGGGTACTATGCTCCTTCTGAGCCTCCTCCTATCTTGCCCCATGTAAATCTATCAGTGTGATCATCTATTCCCATCTCCCTTGTATACTTGTCTAACTTCCCCTTAAATGTTGAATGTTCAATATTAATTTGGGTGGCCTCATTGAGACACAGAACATGATCAAATAAACTATTGGAATAGATAAAGAGCAATAATTTCCTCTCCGATGATTGTCCAAAACATATAGGTACACTAAAAGGTGAAAGCGAGGCTGTCCAAGACGGATGTCAGAAAACATTTCTTAAACAAAGGCTAGTGGAAATCTGGATCACTCTCCCCCAAAAACTGGTTGAAGGCATGTCAGTTGAAAATTTGTAAACGCAGATTGATAGGTTTTTGTTAGTTTAGGGTATTAAGTACAGAACCAAGGCAGGTTGAGAGTAAAGATACATGTCAGACACAATCTAGCTGAATAGGTTCAACTGGCTGGATGACAGATTCCTTTTCCCTTTGGCTTTCACAACAGGCTCTTCTGCCAGCTTTAGAGATCGGGTCCAGTCACTATGTTATGTCGATAAATATGGAAGTCATCGTGCGAGGACCCACAATCAGTAATGAACAGAATGGTCATATAATGATAATAATTCTTGAGTCTCTGTTGGAGGAAGAACGTAAGGCAGAAAACCTCTGAATAAGATGAAATATCAAAATTAAATTAAATCAAAAATAGCTTTCTGTCTGAAACAAAAACTGACATGGAATGAAGCTATACTTTTTCAATTGTTCTTTTTTCTACCAGCCTCTCCTGAAGCTAGAGCACTCATGAAGTACATATCGGAAAGTAGCAGTAACTTTCTAATTTGGTATGTATGTTAGTGCAGAATACATGTAGTAACAGTGCACAGAGTGTGTTAGCTGATTTGGACCATGAAATTCATTGCAATCGGAGGTGGATTGACAATGAAACACACCATGCATAGACACAGGGCCCTGACCAATGGGGAGGGGGTTCCCCTGCTTGCCAGTGCACTGGGCATCCAATCAGAGTCTGATTAATCTGCATTTGCTGATCAGCTCAATGTTTGTATTTGTTGAGCCTACCAGCATGCAGTGCAGAGCAAAATCAGATTCTTGGGAGTCTTAAAGATCAGCAACAGTGAGGCACCAAAAGCCACCACGAGGTGAGGTCAGCCGCCAAGCGAAGCAGCAGGTGATGCAAGTAGGTGACATAGAATTTACAGTGCAGAAGGAGGCCATTCAGCCCATCGAGTCTGCACCCGCCCTTACAAAGATCACCCTACTCAAGCCCACGTATCTACCCTATCCCCGTAACCCAGCAAACCCCACTTAACCTTTTAGGACACTAAGGGCAATTTAGCATGGCCAATCCACCTAACCCGCACATCTTTGGACTGTGGGAGGAAACCGGAGCACCCTGAGGAAACCTACGCAGACACGGGGAGAACGTGCAGACTCCGCACAGACAGTGACCCCAGTCGGGAATCGAACCTGGGACCCTGGAGCTGTGAAGCAATTGTGCTAACCACTATGCTACCGTGCTGCCCTGAGATGACCCAGAGCAGTGGGCAGGCCAGCAACAGTGGGGTATGAGGGGCCGAAATGCAAGGTCAGATGCAGAGCAGGCAAAGCACGTAGGTTTGTGATTTGTTCCAGGGCAACCAGCAACAACGAGGCGCGATGCCCCAAATGAAATCTCAGTCTAAGTATGGGTGAAGAATCTGATGACTTAGATTTGCCGATTTCCGGAGATACCGGGCTGGATTCTCCAGTCACCAACACCAAAATCGCATTCGGCGATCGGCCGGAGAATCAAAGTTCCCGACCAAATCGGGGGCGGTGCCACTTTCGCAATGCTCTGCCCCCTCCAAAGTGGCGCACTCAGAGAGTGGATTGGATTGGATTGGGTTTGTTTATTGTCACGTGTACCGAGGTACAGTGAAAAGTATTCTTCTGCAAGCAGCTCAACAGATCATTCAGTACATGGGAAGAAAAGGGAATTAATCAAAATTCAAGAAAATACAAGAAAATACATAATAGGGCAACACAAGATATACAATGTAACTACATAAGCACCGGCATCAGATGAAGCATACAGGGTGTAGTGTTAATGAGGTCAGTCAATAAGAGGGTCATTTAGGAGTCTGGTGACAGTGGGGAAGAAGCTGTTTTTGAGTCTGTTCGTGCGTGTTCTCAGATTTCTGTATCTCCCGCCCGATGGAAGAAGTTGGGAAAGTGAGTAAGCCTGGTGGGAGGGATCCTCCAGCGGAAGGTGTAGATGGAGTCCATGGATGGGAGGCAGGTTCGTGTGATGGACTGGGCGGTATTCACGACTCTCTGAAGTTCCTTGCGGTCCTGGGCCGAGCAGTTGCCATACCAGGCTGTGATGGGGTGGGTCTCTCATGGTCTCAGCCGTCGGGAACACGGTGTGGCTGCGGACTCAGTTCAGCGCCGCCATAGTCGGGGGGTGTGGGGGAGCAATCCGTATGCAGGGGGGACATTGCCAGGGGCTGGGAGCACTGTCGGGGGTGGTCCAGGGCACACGAGCCGGCCAAAGGGGGAGCACTATTTTGCAGACCAGGTCCGTGAGCAGCCGGCGCCATGTTGCACGGCGCGACTACTGCAGGCCGCCGCTGTAAACATGCACGGCCACAGACT